>NW_016806571.1:257803-265974 GCF_001698545.2 Rhinopithecus bieti
TTTTTGAGACGGAGTCTTGCTCTGTTGCCCAGGTTGGAGTGCAGTAGTGCAATCTTGGCTCACTGCAAACTCCTCCTCCCAGGTTCAAGCGATTCTCGTGCTTCAGCCACCTGAGTAGCTGGGATTAACAGGCAGCCTGTGCCACCATGTCCAGCTAATTTTGTATTTTTAATAGAGACAAATTTTCACCATGTTGGCCAGGCTGGTCTCAAACCCCTGACCCCAAGTGATCCACACACCTCAGCCTCCCAAAGTGCTGGGATTACGGGCGTGAGCCACTGTACCTGACCAAGGGTCAAGTTATTTAGGGCATGACATCCTGGGTTCACATGGCAGATCTAGGAGTACCACTTCTGAAGGGTTAACATGCTGCCTTTCAATATTTAAATACCTACCAGTTTTGACCACTCTCATTATTTCCTCTCCCATTAATCACTGTTACAGGCACCAAATAGTTCCAGTTTCAACTGCATGCGGAGTCTCGACGTAAGAATTTTCATGAATGTTTGCACCAAATCAAGTGAGTGTTTGAGGTTGAATCCAGATACAAAAGTTATAGTCACCAGAAAGGAATTAGAGAATAAAGTGTCTGGTATTGTTAATAATTCTCAAAATGTTCTAGTGGAAAAAAATTTAAAGTTAGGTAGTTGCCTTAGATTACATTCATTGACATAGGTATGACTTGTTAGTGTTAATCATAAAGAAATTATTAACCATATATATTTTTTCTCAAACCGAAACCATACCTTTCTCATCCTCTGTTCTGTTACTCTCTCTGCCACAAACACACACACACACACACACACACACACACACACACACACCCCACCCACATTGTAAATCACTAAAATCCGCAGTAAATAATGTCATTCTACTTGTATTTTTCTTTGTACAAATCTTGAAATAATTAGCCTTGCAAATCAAATATCACAATTGAGAGGAAAAGGAGATATGCTTTGACGAGAAACAAGATTAGGTCTAAGGACTTGGACTGAATGATCTCTGTGTAAGTAGTGCATCTTCCATGCTCATTAAAGTTTAAGTTCAGGTAAATTTCTGCTAGAGGGCACTTCTTATGACTTGTCTCTACTTAAACATAGTGAAACCTCTCTTAAATAATCTGAAATTTCACAGTAAACACTTCAGCTGATTTTATATAGGGAGCGTTTACCATATATAGTCTGCCTAAATATCTTAATCCCTTTCCTATTTTGAGGGTTTCCACTTTTACGAGTCTTTGTGCAAGGCCTCATTATGGAATTTACAGGGAGCCCAAGGCTCCCTCCCCATGCCCTTTGTTAAAGGTGCAATCTTATGAAGTAGGCTTTGCCAGTTGGTTGCTCCTGCCCCAGAGGCATAGAGATGCAAAGACAGCGTAGACTTCATTTTCATGGTGGTGACATCTTGTCAGCAAGAGAGGTGTCAATCATTGGGATCCTAAACGTATTTTTCTTATGACTTGATTTTGGCCCTGATTCCTGCTCTCTCTTCCCTCTTAGTTTAGCTAATAATTTTTTAAAAAGATGATTAAAAACTAATTTCATGGCCATTTTTGATCAATTTATATTGACCAGTTTATATTTTGTCAATTCAGGTCAGTTCTTCCAAATGTGTACTTTTAATCCTTTTATATGCTATGTGTAGAGTAATATATGTATTCTTGAGTATTTCATGTAGTTTTAAATAAGCACATGATTGTTAAGTTTTACTAGGTAAAATTATTGCATTTATTAGTTGTCTCTACTTAAACATAATGGAATGACTTAAATACTCTCAGATTTTACACTATCCCTTTTCCCTTCTCACAACGAATGTCCTAAATCTGTGAGAGCTTACTATAGCTAAACTTTGTAAAAGAATAGTTGCTTTAATTTTGTATTTTGGTATATTGAATTATCATTTGACATTATTATTGAATCTCGGTTATGTTTAAAAGTCAAAGTCATTAAATATTTTAAGTTTCCTTTGGGGTTTGTCTCTTCCTATTAGGACTGGCGCATGGAGAAAAGGTATATCTGAAAGACATTAGTAATGAATTTGCCAAATCTCCTATGTAAAAAGGGTCAACTTCCTGGGCAAGACAAAAAAAATTCTAGTTCCTGTGAAGATGAACTAAAGAGAACTCGATTTCAAGTCTGAGAGATTCAAGGAGATTTAGGGGTCAAATCTTTCCTTCTACCTAAATGTATAGAGAAAGTCCCTTGCTTCTCCCCTCCGCCCTGCCATGAGGGCTTTCCTTAAAAACCCAGGAAAGATGTGAGTCTGGAGAGGGGAGTTGTTGGCGATTTACAGGCCATGGTGTCATGTGTAAATCTGCAAAGCCAAATTAGTTCCACAGTCTGTTCAGCTGTAATAGAAATGCTCCTCCCTTGGTGGTAGTCTTATACAGAGAAAAGTTTGGACTGGGTTATAAGAAAATGGTGTTCTGTATTTGCCTGTTGGTGACATGGTTTTAGATGACGAATCAAGCTAGACCTCCAAAATATAGTTGACCTGTGAGGTAGGCTGCTTACCCTACAGTATGGATCAAGAGAGTTCAAGGAACGTGTGTTTGTGTATCTTCTCTGTGAGAACATCTAAAGAGTTGGTTTTTCTCCTTTTATTTCTTTTTAAGACACTGGGATTTGGCTATACTCATTCATCTTTCAAATGTAAAACATAGTCTTGAAGAGAGTTTGGATGACAATAGACAAATCTGAATTTCTACATGGCTTCAAGTAACTTATCCTGACAGCTTTAGACAGACATATTGATTAATAATTATGTCCCTAGCAGTAAGTATCCTCCCTGAGCCATTCTCCATTTTATTATAGTGTAAATATGTAATCTGCACAAAATTAAAGCTATTATGTGCTTGAAACACTGGCTGCTCAAGAGATGTTTATTCTAAAGGATAAGGCTGGCTAAAGTTGCTACTAACTCTTTTTTTTTTTTTTTAATTCAATACTAATTTTTTCTCTCCCCACTTCAGAACGGTATTCCTGAGTCCTTATTTCTTCTGAACTATTCTATTTTCCATCTAAGACATCTCTTTATGGAGCTGCAAATGATCTTGAGTGTGAACATTCAATGTTCATGTCACCACCTCTGCTGAAACCTGAACTGTTAAATTATGAATTCGTGGTCTCATTTCACACCATGCTAGCCCAGGCTAAAGCACTCCCATAAGAAATGTCAGTTTTCATCTAAACGTGCTGCATTGTAAATGTCTTCTCTCTGGAGCATGCCCTATTTGTCGAAAAAAGACACAGAAATTTCAGAGTTCATATGTTGCACTTAGGGAATCACACAGCTGGTTTAAAAATTAGTGCATTTGGAATAATTAATGGTTGACTGGAGGCATTCTGCTGTTAAGTATAGTTCAAAATGTTCTTGACAAGTAGAATGTTAGAAATTGTCCCTAAAATTCTTAGATGTCAGCGTGTTTGGAAGACAGTCTAAATGAATGAGACTCCAAGGAGACTCAAGCAGAGTTTTTAACATAAACACAAAATTTCCATGCTCATGCAAACTATGCTGTAGTATATTGTGAAGATTACGTGAATTAAAACATACAAATAATCTGCATTTGTATCTCATACATAGTAAGTGCTTAATAAAATTGTCTGTTATTATTCTTTCTCTTCTTCCAGGGACTTTTATCCTGCTTAAGGGCATTTAAAAACTGACAATACTAGAATTTAGATTTTAGGTAAACTAGAGAATTATGTAATTTCATGAACTGAGTCATTAGTGGGGCTCTTTGAAAAGGATTGCTTTTATATTTGCCACCATTCTAAAGGAAAAAATAATCTTACATATTTCTCAAAGATGTCTCTTTGAGATACCTTTCATTGATACATATTGGTTCTTAAACCATGGGGATAAGTCTAGATTTGAAAGGAACTTGGACAGAAACCTATTTAGAAAATACAAATCCAGGTTTGCAAAATAGTTCCTACAAGTATTTCACCCTTGCTTGACCTTGAACAGTTTCGTGAAGAACAGATTTGTTTGAAGGTGACAAAAAGAAAATAAAACTAAGTCACATTGGTCTCACTGGGGCAGAATTGGAATTTCTGTATAAATATGTTATTGAACTATATCATATTCATTCATTCATCCATTCATCTATTCAAAGTATTTATTGAGTGCCTGCCTACTAGGGGCTTGACATTGTTCTAGGTGCTAAGATATAACAGTGAACAAAACTGACAACATCTCTTACCTCAAAGAGTTCATAGCCTAGGAAGAAAATGAGATAAATATTAAGTAATCAAGTGATATAGAATGTGTCAAATCATAAAAAGTGCTATGCAGAACAACAGAGCAGAGTAAGAGGCCGAGGGGTATAGAGGTTAGAAAGAGATTGACTCCTTAGAGGGAAGATCTTTCTAGGAAGTCAATGTTTAGAATACTTACCTGAAGGGAGTGAGAGCAAGAGAGCAAGCTATGTGGGCACCAGGGGTTCAACAACAGTTGAAGCAGGTGAATTTAAAAGGCCAGTTAGACATTCAGATGATGATGTTGGATTTGCAGTTCAGCAGCTAGATACTGTAGCCTGCAGTTCAGGACTAGAGACACATGGAATTGTCAGCCTATTGGAGGATCTTAGAATCAAAAGGTTAAATGGGTTTACTAAGAGTGTGAAGATGAAAGAGAGGTTTAATGTCTGAGCCCCAAGGAACTCCAAATGTAGAGGCTGGGAATATGAGGAGGAACCACTAAAGGAGACTCAGAAGGAGTATTTGTGAGGAAGAAGAGTAACAAGTAAGAAGGTGTCTCAGAAACCAAGTAGAATGACATTAATATCTAAAACACTAATATAGCACTGAATAGATTAAATATCAGGTTAATATCTAATAGAATGATATATCTATTATGTCAAATATTACTTTAGCTAGAAGGCTTTGGAATTTTCCATATGTTATTAAAGCAATGGTTTACAGAATTAGGAAAATAATAATGGTGTTTGGGAAACATTTCCACTGGCTTCAATAGAAACCAAACATCTGTAACCAGGAATGGCACAAGAATGACTGAAAAGTCATTGAGCTTTTCGCTTCATTTCCAGGGAGGCATGCTTTAACTTTGACAAAGTTTGGATTGATTGATTTAATTTCCAAACATACTTCAATTTTAGCAGAGGCTGAAACAGTTGACTCACACCCATCATCTGGGGCTGGCATCCCAGATGTAACATGAGCTCTGATGACATCAGGTATCTCCAACTAGAGCTGTTTTTGAAGGCAATTCACAAGAGAGTGTTCAGGTGAGCTCAGAAAAACTCAAGGATGAATAAAAAAACAAACTAATTGTGAGTGAGCTCCCTGTTTGGGGAAGAAATTCAATGATTCATTCAATCAACTGAGAGCCTCTCTGTGTTACAGAAATACCACATACCAGGTAGGGCAGGTTGAGCAAAAAATAAAGGGAGAAATACAGAAACATTAAGTAAGAAAAACAGGATGCAAAATTATACCATATATGAGGCATAAAGCTAAAAAATGTTTAAAAATTATACATATTAAAATATGAAGAAAAGGTACTTAGGGAACTAAGAAATGTTCTAATTTCGTCTATAATTTTCCATATTTTCTCAATGTTTCTAATATGAGTATAATTGCTTTTATAACAAGAAAGCAAGCTTTAATGAAAATATAAGTAACTGAAAACTTTATACATTTATTTTTTTCTTTAACATCTAATAGGGGAAAGAAAACAGTGTTTATTTCTACCTATCCTTCCTTTACGCTTATACCCTATTTATGAAATTCAACTTCAACTATGCTAATGGTTGTGAAAAGCGTGCGTCCACCCTACCTGCTATCAGAGTGGATTGCCTGGAGTGCTGCCTTCTCAGGCTGCTGTTTTATTAATGATCTTGAAACTGAAATACTAAGGAATGAAGAAGTGTTAAAAAGACTTCGTGATATGCTACCAACATTGCCAAGAAAATGAAAGACACTGAGATGAGAAAGCACTAGGGAGGGTATCAGAGAGCCAAGTGTTCCATTTTCTGAGCCTCTGACCTCTGCAGTCAGGGTTTCTAAATACCAGTCATCCCTGGGTCAGGCTTGTGTCATCCACCCTCCACCTGCATGCAATCATCTGTCTTCTGAGAAGTCTGACTTGTCCTTAATAAAGCTTGGGTTGTTTGATTTTATTTTCAAACATATTTCAATTGCAGCACAGTTGTAATTTTGGAGGAAAAAGAAAGATTTAGCCTTCCTACTCTCACTTCATTAATTTTCTTTTTTTTTTTTTTTTTTTTTGAGCCTAGAGTCTTGCTCTATCACCAAGGCCGGAGTGCAGTGGTGTGATCTCGTTTCACTGCAACCTCTGCCTCCTGGGTTCAAGCAATTCTCCTGCCTCAGCCTCCCAAGTAGCTGGGACTACAACTGCCCATCACCACGCCTGGCTAATTTTTGTATTTTTAGTAGAGATGAGATTTCACCATATTGGCTAGGCTGGTCTCGAACTCCTGACCTCGTGATCCACCTGCCTTGGCCTCCCAAAGTGCTAGGATTACAGGTGTGAGCCATCATGCCTGACCTATTAATGTTTTTAATAGAGGAGAAAGATTATTCAAAATATGAGTATCTAGTGGCCCACTTTGCCTAAGTTAAATTACATATCATTAATGTGTTAAGTTTTATAAAATTAAAAATGTTTTAAATGGTTTCAGGTTCATGTTTTTTCTTTCAAGCTACATGTAGCTATAGTTTTACCACCTGTTTTATCACCTGCTTTATTTAAACTGAAAAAGGTAGTGTATGTTCAGAGGATGTAATGGATACCAGAAACAAATGAAAAATGAAAAACGGAATTGCAAGGTTGTCTGCAGCTGTTTACTTCTGTAGAGGAGTTATGGATGGGGCAGCCTTGTAGAGAAATATCTTTGGGATCACCAAGGCATACTTGGTAACACAAAACTATGAAGCAAGTTCTTTGTAGCATCATAAGGGTTCACTCAATTCTTAAAGCAGCCAGTGTCTTCCTTCTTTACAGTTTTATTTTATGTTATTTTTTGAGGAGTCTCACTCTGTCGCCAGGCTGGAGTGCAGTGGCATGATCTCAGCTCACTGAAACCTCCGCCTCCCAGGTTCAAGCGATTCTCCTTCCTCAGCCGCCTGAGTAGGTGGAACTACAGGCACGTGCCACCACGCCCAGCTAATTTTTGTGTTTTTCGTAGAGGCGGGATTTCACCATGTTGCCCACGATGGTCTTGATCTCCTGACCTCGTGATCTGCCCACCTTGGCCTCCCAAAGTGCTGAGATTACAGACATGAGCCACTGCACCCGGCCTTTTTTATTTTTTATTTTACTTTAAGTTCTAAGATACTTGTGCAGAACGTGCAGGTTTGTTACATAGGTACACATGTGCCATGGTGGTTTGCTGCATCTCTCAACCCATCATTTATGTTTTAAGCCCCACATGCATTAGGCATTTGTCCTAATGCTCTCCTTCCCCTAGCCCCCAACTCCCTGACAGGCCCCAGTGCGTGATGTACCCCTCCCTGTGTCCATGTGTTCTCATAGTTCAACTCCCACTTATGAGTGAGAACGTGCAGTGTTTGGGTTTCTGTTCCTGTGGTAATTTGCTGAGAATGATGGTTTCTAGCTTCATCCATGTCCCTGCAAAGGTCATGAACTAATCCATTTTTATGGCTGCACAGTATTCCAGGATGTATATATGCCACGTTTTCTTTATCCAGTCTATCATTGATGGGCATTTGGGTTGGTTCCAAGTCTTTGCTATTGTAAATAGTAGCAGCCAGTGTCTTCTATGAGTAAGTAACCAAACTAGAGAGCAAAGAACTGAAGTATTCTCTCACTAGGTAGTTGGCTATTAAATGCTTGCTACTTGGGTCTTGTTACCATAGTTTCGGTGAAACTGAAGTAGGCAGAGCAAGGACTGGAGAAGATGTGCAGTAGCAGCAGGAACAGGCAATGGGCACCATCTCCCACTGAGTGCTCGTCCTCATGTGGCCTTGCACTTTATCTATCTGTCTCACTCACTACTTGCAAATGCTTTCTTAAGTGGGTAGCCACTTCTTATTTTCACAGATGGAGAAATGGAAACTTAGAGAGATTAGATCATTTGCCAAAGAAGACATTGAGCAACAAGCTTTCAAACTTTGAGTCCATGATCCATTTTTTTTTTTTTTTTTTTTTTTTTTTTTTTTTTT
>NW_016806571.1:266369-271909 GCF_001698545.2 Rhinopithecus bieti
TTTTTTTTTTTTTTGGCGGGGGGAACTGAGTCTCACTCTGTCGCTCAGGCTGGAGTGCAATGGTGCAATCTCAGCTCACTGCAACCTCCGCCTCCTGAGCTCAAGTGATTCTCCTGCCTCAGCCTCCCGAGTAGCTGGGATTACAGGCATGCACCATCGCGCCTGGTTAATTTTTGTATTTTTAGTAGAGATGGGGTTTCACCTTGTTTCCCAGGCTGGTCTCGAACTCCTGATTTCGTGATCTGCCCACCTTGGCCTCCCAAAGTGCTGGTATTACAGGCGTGAGCCACTGTGCCCAGCCCATGATCCATTTTTAAAAAGACTGCACTACTCCAGACTTTGACTTTATTAGACTCTGTCTCTTTATGTTGTTTTAAGGCTTTTATTCTTACTTTTAAAACTTTCTTAAGAACGTCTAAAATCTTTCTTCTGTTGTCTCTTCCTGAGCATCTGCAAACAATCAACACCTCTAAAATGAAATTCACCGAAAATAACAGGGCCTTCTAGTAAAAGGAAACCCATAAAAGCACACCTGGTATTTTTTGAAAAGATGCTGTTTTGATGGATATAAATTGGACTTCAACAGTAGACATATTTAACCATATTATATTTGACCTAAAAATCACCTCCAAGTTGTCAGAGGTACCTTTGTGAAAACTTTATCTTTAACAGTGTGTGTTGATGTGCTTTACTAAAAGAGATGTGAAATAAGTGACTAGATTCTCAGAAGTAAGGCAGTGATTTTAAAATGTGCCTTCCCCCACCCACCTGGAAATAATGAGCTTCATCGATAGAAGTGCCTGTGCCGTGGCCATCAGGCCCTTCCAGAGTACTTGGCAATCTAATTGGATGGCTTCTAATCCTGGGACATTCAGGCTCCTATCACCTCCCTCAACTCAAGAGCCCCAATTGATTAGACAGTGATGGGTTATAAGGATTTTCTTGGAAAGTGTGTTCCTAGGCTTTCATACATCAATAGCAGAAGGAACAGACTTCAGAGTGTTGTTCATTGTTCCTGAGAGTTATACTCCCAGCTTCTCATAATGGAATACAAGTATTTTAGCATCTCCCTTTTTGCTCATCGGCCTGCTCCATCTGTTGCTGTCCTTCAGTTTCCTGACTTAGACTCCTCTTCTCTGCTTTTCCCACCAGAGGTCCTGCTTCCTTTTCTCACAGCAATTTACTAGACTTTTCATTATTCATAATAAACTATCAAGGATATGCTAACACTAAGGCAAAACCTGTTTTGCATTGATTCATTAAGCAAATATTTATCGGCCCCATGTGAGGCACTGTTACCAGCATGGGAGATGTATTGGTGCAGAAAAAGTCATAAAACTCACGCTCCTGGAGTGGAGGCTGACAATAAATCATTAGAAGCTCAGACAGGGATGAGCACTCCAGAGAAAAGCAAGGTAGGAACAGGGAGATGGGGGTGCCAGGAGGGGGATACCATTTTATAGTTAGTGATCAAGGAAGATCTGACTTCCTTTTCTGATCAAGTTGATAGTTGATCCGAAACTTGAAGGAAGTGAGTGTGAATTCATGTGGATATCTGGGGGAAGAGTATTCCTGGCAGAGAGAACAGCAAGCACAAAGGGTTTGGGAATGGTATGAGTGTGACTGTAGCAGGGCAGAGAGCAGGGAGAAGCAAGGCTGGAGATGAGGCCAGGTAGAAAACTAAACACATAGGGTCTCATAGACTCATAGATAAGGGCTTGGGCATTTACTGCAAGTGAGATATGAAGACTCTGGATGGGTTTTTAGACAAAGAGTAACATAATCTGACTTTCATTTTAAAGGAATCACTGTGACTGCTGAGATAAGAATAGGCAATATAAGGGTAAGGGAGGAAGCTGAGAGACAATTGCAATAACCCAGGAGAAAGATGATCATGGCTTACATCAGGCGGAAAGAGTGGCGGTGAGAAAATCAGTTGAATCTGGATATATGTTACAACAATTCTCCTAGGAAAGCTTGAAATTAATGATTGCAAATGCTTTAAACTTCTCCAGCTCCTCAAGTTCTTACATCTAGCAAGAAAGTTTCATGTGTTCTAGATGCCCTCAACTCGCCTGTCTCAGGTCAAAAGCTACACTCGATCATAAAGAAAAAGGAAATGAGACCGTCCTAGGCTGAATCCTGATTCAGGAGATAGGTGGCTGTGTGGAAGTTACTGAACCACCCTTTGCCTCAATTTCTTCATCTATAAAATGAAAATAAGAGTAGTTAGGGCTGTGTTGAGAATTAAGTAAGATCAATCCATGGAAAGTACTTAGTGCAGTGACTGGCATGTAGGCAAAATTCAGTAAATCTTAGCTGCTGCTAAAATGATTTTAAATTATTGCACATGCTTACATCTAAGTCCTCAGTGAAGGCCTAGCCAATTCTACTCTTTTCTGAGTCCTCAAGCTTTCTTTCTCAGCCTCTGAAGCTGTCTACTTCAGCCATACTTACCTCTCAAAGACTTTGCTCACAGTATCCGTGGATTGCAGCTCCCCTGTTCTTCTCCATTTCCTCTGTCTTCCAAGGCATCCCCCCCAGCCCCCTGGACTCAAACCTCCCAGTTGTATTTTTTCTTAATCAAAGGTTGCTTCCCTCTCTTTTATTTCCTCGGTCTATGTAGAAGCCTGCTTACTCTTGATTTCCTAGATTTCAAACTCATGCCCATAAAGCCCAACGCTGAGGAATATTGATTGGATCCCTGTATCTACGTAAATTTTCCTCATGGTTCTTCCCCATTCTTTGCTCTTTCCAAACTTCCCTCTTCTCTGCTCCAACACTTACTTTTTCTTTTCTTTTCTTTCTTTTTTTTTCCTTTCCTTTCCTTTCCTTTCCCTTTCTCTCTCTCTCCCTCTCCCTCTCCCTCTCCCTCTCCCTCTCTCTCTCTCTCTCTCTCTCTCTCTCTCTCTTTTTTCTTTTTTCTTTTTTTGATGGAGTTTTGCTCTTGTCTCCCAGGCTGGAGTGCAATGGCATGATCTCAGCTCACTACAACGTCCGCCTCCTGGGTTCAAGCAATTCTCCTGCCTCAGCCTCCTGAGTAGCTGGGATTACAGGTACCCGTTACTGTGCCCTCTCCCTTACTTTTTAACCAGTAGTTCAGATAGGTTGCCGAGAGCCTTGCCTGTTGACTCGTTCCATTTGCTGCTTGTGAAGCTACCACTACAGTTTCAATTCTTTCCCCATCTCTCAAGACCTGTGGGCAGCTCCCCATTGCTTACTCAGCTGACTTAGGTGGGCATTTGGAGCATGTCCAGTATATTCTTTGTTTGCCAGGTGTTTTCTTGGACCATTTAGGAGGTCACTGAATCCTGGATATGTCCTGATGGGCCCCAGCTTTGCCCATGCTTTCTAATAGAAGCAAAAGTACAATGCTGCTTCCATGCTTCACCTTGCCTGGGTACACTGGCCCCATTCCACATTTCTGCTTCTTGAAGACTTGAATTACTCTAATGGACTTGCAGCTCCATAAAGCCAGGTGTGATTCTTTAAATCCTATGCTTATGCATTGTGCTGTGAACCGCTCCACATCTTGGGATTCATCCACAATAATAACAATGCACCATTAGCTTTTTTCTATTTCACATTTCATGATTGCCTGATGACTGCACTTGTATTCTAGATGCATTCAAAGAGGACTCAAGTGCACTAATGCACACTCAATTTTAATAAAAGAAGAAGATAAAAGAGGGCCCTTAGAGAAATGATGATGTTAAGAATTATTATGGAGTGTAACTAAAACTTTGCTTCTAGGGTGTGACACTGATATCCTGAAATTCTCTGTTTATTTTTTAATTTAAAACTTGCTTTTGTTTCTTTTTGCTTTAATTCTTTTCTAAATAAGCAAAAGCATTTGAACAGCATGTTATAGTTTGTAAAGTACATTTATGCACATTCTGTTATTCAAACAGTATCTAAACACAGAAGCCTTCCTTGGAGAAAGATAAAAATAAATCAATATTCTGCCTTCAAGGAGTTTCCTATCTGGTTGGATAGAGACAGACAAAAAATAATTAACTCATGATTATGCAGTTGGAGTTATCATTATTATATAGTCAGACTAGGGCTTTTCAATAGGAAATATATTTCAAGCAGTGTGAAAAGGGCTGAAGAAGCTTCTGACACATCTCTCTCTTTGCTGGCTGAGCAAACAGCTTAATCCTCAGCTTTTCCACCTGTCTTCTTGGGAGTGCCAACAAGTCCCCACCCATTTCCCCAACTCTGGCCAACTGTGCTGGGGCTGGGTTGTGAACTGATTGCATATGTTACTAAGGAAATTATTGGGATGTCAAATGACAGTGTCATCTTCCTGGCAACACAACCTTGAGCAGATTGTGATCTAGTGACCTAGAGGCACATCATTCAAAATGCCAGTCCCATTGCTGGTCCATCCCCCATTTTCACTCTCCAGGCAGGGACCTCATCTGGCAAGGGAGAAGTACAAATAGATCAAGAGTTCTATTTCTTAAGCCTTTTTCTAGAGTGGCTGTTTGCAGATTGTTGGCCAATCCCCACATTTAGCAAGGTAAAGCTTGACCCATGAAGAATTACTGTCTCTTGGTTCTTCTACATTAGCTTTTCCCACGTTACACCAGAGAGCTTGCAAATGTAGTGAATTCTACAAAAATTGAAAGGAGACTCTCATTTTCCTAAAATATATGGAGCCCTAATTTTTTGTATTGTAGACCACAAAATAAATGCTTAATATATGTTAAAATATTTGCTCAAAATAATTCCTCATTTTCTCCCCCTGGATATCAGACACTTTCTCATCTTTTTCTCTTTTCTTGAGATGATTGTGTGGATGTGTTCTTGTACTGCCCCAGGTTTTTTCATGTCCCTTTGATGTAGGCTTAGTTTGATATTCCAGATGAATACTGTGTTTATTTTATTACAGAAAAACATAATTCTCTTCAAAAGTCAACAAGCGTGTTTGAGCTCTTCAAAGCCTGCTGTACACATATCTAGTATAAAAGTCTAGTTTGTTTAATTCATTGATATGCAACCTTCCATTAATTCACTCCATAAATGATTATTGTACATCTAGTAAGGCGTGATGCTAAGCAATATGAGGTTAGAAAGATAATCAAACAGATTTCATTGACAAGAAACATATAGTACAAAAGTAAGTGTAATTTAAAGTTGAGTATGACAAATGCTGAAAGAGAGGTACTTCAAAAGTGTTATGGAGAAGAGTAGGACTAATTAATATTTCTTTCTTTTCTTCAGGGTAAAAAGAAGCATTTCTATTTTCCTTAATAATATTATTGCTGGCAGTTATAGTCTGTTTTGGGTTACTATAAAAGAATACCTGAGGTTGCCTGTTCACTCTGATGGTAGTTTCTTTTGCTGTGCAAAAGCTCTTTAGTTTAATTAGATCCCATTTGTCAATTTTGGCTTTTGCTGCCGTTGCTTTTGGTGTTTTAGACATGAAGTCCTTGCCCATGCCTATGTCCTGAATGGTACTACCTAGATTTTCTTCTAGGGTTTTTATGGTATTAGGTCTAACATTTAAGTCTCTAATCCATCTTGAATTAATT
>NW_016806571.1:272372-318271 GCF_001698545.2 Rhinopithecus bieti
AGGGAGGGATTGCATTGGGGAGTTATACATGATATAAATGATGAATTGATGGGTGCTGACGAGTTGATGGGTGCAGCACACCAACATGGCATAAGTATACATATGTAACAAACCTGCACATTATGCACATGTACCCTAGAACTTAAAGTATAATAAAAAAAATAAATAAATAAAATAAAATTAAAAAAAAAAAAAAAAAAAGAATACCTGAGGCTAGGTAATTTATAAAGAGAAGATGTTGGCTGGGCATGGTGCATCACTCCTGTACTCCCAGCACTTTGGGAGGCAGAGGTGGTTGAATCACGAGGTCAGGAGATTGAGACCATCTCGGCCAACATGGTGAAATCCCATCTCTACTAAAAATACAAAAATTAGCTGGGTGTGGTGGCACACACCTGTGGTCTCAGCTACTTGGGATGCTGAGGTAGAAGAATCAATCGAACTTGGGAGGTGGAGGTTGCAGTGAGCAGAGATGGTGCCACTGCACTCCATCCTGGCGACAGGGCAACACTCTGCCTCAAAAAAAAAAAAAAAAAAAAAAGATGTTTATTTGTGGCTCACAATTATGCAGTCTATATGAAAAGCATGGTGTGGCAATCTGCTCAGCTTCTGGTGGAAGCCTCAGGTTGCTTTCACTCATGGCAGAAGGGGAAAGGGAGCTGATATGTACGGAGATCACTTAGCGGGAGACAAGAAAGAGCAGGGAGGTGCCGGCTCTTTTTAACAGCAAGCTCTTGCCCAGGAACTAATCGAGTGAGAAAGCACTCATCTCCCAAGGAGGACATTAATCTATTAATGAGAGATCTGCACCCATGGCCCAAACACCTCCCAACAGGCCCCACTTCTCAACACTGCCACAATGGAGATGAAAATTCAGCATGAGACTTGGTGAGGACAAACAAAGCATATCGACACCATAGCACTTGCTCAGAGAACTAATTTTTATAAACTCATGTTTAATATAAAGCTAGCATCTACATTTGAGCAGAAAAATGATTTTAGAAGTATCCTAACATAAATGTAGGCTTCATTAGTGACCCGTGGTCATTTGATGCTATGATACTTTGTTGGCTTATTAGAGAATTATTTTCCCCCTTTATGCTATTAAACATCTTGGGTATGGTTCCTGTCCTCCCAAGCAGGAAAACACATCACCTTGATTATCAAAGAAGCTGTGATGGAGCCAGACCAGCGCAGAAACCCACAAGGGTAGTTCAATTCAGACCATGAATGTTGGACAAATTGTTTAACGACTCTTTTCTCATTGGAATGTAGGAGGAATAAGGAATTCCTCATGGGATTCTTCTCCTATGTTTTTTGACATCATGTAGTCTCTGACTGGCATGAATTATGAATTAGAGACACTCCAGAGTTGATGGCCCTGCTATTAAGTTGTGCTGACTTCTGGTTTCGTGATGGCTTGTACATTTTGAAAGGGTGGAGAAAATTTTCACAAACATGTATAGATAAAAACACAACCTGAGGCATCTCCATTACCCTGAGGGAAAATAAAGCATTCTGGCCTCTTAGGATTTTCATAGTGGAAAATAGAAAATTTAAAGGATTCATATGCTTGCCAACAGTAGGGTCAGATATTTTAGCACTCTGTGTAAAGAATTTGGGTAGCATTCAACTAAATATTCTATAGAGAATTAGTTTATTTCTCTTTTACCTCTACTCAAATAGAATCAGGAAGACTTGATTGTTTTATACTAAGTTCTGGTTCTTTCTGCATCAGTCGCCTTTGCCTAATTACCTATCTGGAAAATTTCTACTTCCCTTTTACGTCCTCGTTGTCTCCTCTCTGATTCCTTCCCCCTTCTTCTCAAATTGAAGCACTCGTATTCCTGTGCTCACATCAGGCTTTGCACATATTTCTACTGTGGGGTTATTATAATCTATTGTAATTGTGCACTAATTACACTGGGCAATAATGTTTATGTCTTTGGTGCCTGGATTGATCATTAGTTCGTAAAAATAATCCAATAAATGTTGAAGGAAGAGAGCAAGAGAAAAAAAGTAAAGGGACTAAGATACAAAGGAAAAGGAAAATAAAACGATAAAAGCAAGAAAATAATCTTAGGTCAAATCATGTTAGGTAATTTTTTTCTTTTTATTTAAAACAATATACAAGTAAAATATCATTGTAAAATCTTCGACAGAATTATATAAAGATAAAATTCAGAAAATGGGATTATGCCTTGGTCTTTCTACTTAAAAATATATGTTTGACCTCATTCAATAGCCCTACATGTAGATATATTAATTTGTTTTTATAAAGCAGCAAAACATTCTGTAGTGGGTGGAGCATGAATTACATTTCCACTTGTTTGCCAATGGCTATTGAAATGATTTCTATTATTTTCCTTTTCAAATGCAACTACAATAAATATATTAGTACTTGAGTCAGTATTTATGTAGAGCTAATCAGTAGAAAAGAATTGATGGGTCCAAGTAAATGTGCTTTAACTTTTGGAGAGATCCTTCCAAAATGTCATCCAAAAAGATGGTGACAATTATTTTCACCTTCACCAACATTTTCCCCATCACTGGCAACAAAGGACACTTTAAGCCTCAACTTTTCTTCTGGGTTAATTTTATAGATAAAAAGTAATAATTAATTTTTATTTTAATTTGCATTTACTAGATTATCAGTAAGCCAGGATATTGTTTACTACATATGCATCATTTCTTGGAATTTCATTGTGTCTGTCATTTACTCATATCATATTATATTAAAAACTTTATGATACATGCAGTAAATAATTTCTCCTGGTCATTTACTAGGATTTTGTATAAAATTCTCAACAAGATTCACTGTTTAATGTAATCTAATTTCTTGACAGTTGCTAATCCATGTGTCATTTGCACAGTACTTCTGTGTCAACAAGAATTATCCAAAACCCTCCAATCCCAATGTTGCTGTATAACAAGGATTTCACACCACTTCAGTCCCCAAGGGAGTCAAATCCTATATGTAAAACAAGGGGTTCCTCATAATGCTGAATATTTAATGAAATTGTGCACTAGGCTGAATTGATTTGATATGCATGTGCTGCTTTCTCTCTGGTGAACTCCTTAGTGTTCTGAAAACATGACAGTGATTCTGACATGCCCTTCATGGTTTAACAATAACTTCTTTCAAGAGAGAAGCTGTACACCTGCAAATTATGCTTCCATCTGATCTGGCATGATCAGATGCCCCATTATATGATAGCAGGTAGATTCTCTTAAGGGTAATATACAGGGCTGAAGTTTTCCATTTAATTATTGTTTTTATTTCAGAAACAATTTTAATTTTTGTTTCAGACTACTAGGTAAAAGGATATTTATTACATTTGCAGGTGCATTTTCCTTCTGCTCTTGTTTGATTTGAATGTCAGATATAAAATTTAGCCAATTTACATAATCTTTAAGGGAATCCATTAACTCATTACTAGCTTTGGGAAATTACCTCCACCTGCTTCATCCCCTTGCATTACCAACCTGAGCTTTGCTAAATGAGCAGACTGAATATATTTGTATATTTTCTTTTACTAAGGAATTTCCTAGGACTCTTCACAACTAGGACAAGAAGAAAACATTGGTGCAGTATAAATACTCTAAGTTCCTTGTAAACTTCAGGATTATTATTTATGACACAAAAATATACTAATATTTTATTGATATTGTTCATCCTACTATAAGTTCAAGCTTACCTGTCCAGATTTTAAGACTAGAATTGGGCCCTACAGTATCAACCCATACCTACTTCCTTTCTGTTTTAAAATTAAGATATAATTTACATGTAATAAATTTATTCATATCAAAGTATACAATTCAATCAGTTTTTGCAACTATCTATCATCATTAAACACTACCACAATCAGGATATAGAATATTTTTATCATCAAATTATTCCTTTTGGCCTTGCCCCACCAAAAGCACCTACAGGACCCCAGATAAATACAGTATTTCCTGTCCATATACTTTCATGTTTTCTAGAATTTCATAAACATTGAAACCAACATAATACTCTTTTGTATCTGGTGTCATTTATTCAATGTGTTGTGATTCATCCAGGTCATCACATGTATAGCTTGTTCCTTTTTATTTCTAAGTATTCAATGGTATGGATGTAATAGAATATCTTATTTCACCAGTAGGTGGATATATAAGTTGTTTCCAATGATCAGTTATTAAGAAATACATTGCTGCAAACATTCTAATAGATGCCTTTGTGTGGTCATATATATTTACTTATATGTTTAAATACCTAAGAATAAAACTGCTGAGCTATATGCTGAGAATATGTTTAAATAGCTGAGAACTACTAAGTTGTTTTCCAAAAAAATTGTGTAAGTTGCATTCCTACCAGCAATATATGAAAGTTGTAGTTTCTCTAAATCTTCCCTTATGCCTGCTATTGTCAGTCTTTCTAATTTTAGCTATCTTGGTGGGTATGTAGTGATATCTCATTGCAGTTTTAACTTATGTTTCCCTGATGACTAATGACATTCAGAATCTTTTCATGTGTTTATCATTCATATGTTTTCTTTGACATAGTGTCCAAATCTTTTGCCCATATATAAAAAATGAATTATTTGAATTTTTATTATACAAGAATTCTTTATATATTATGTATACAATCCTATATGAGGTATATGTTTTGAAAATGTGACTTGTCTTTTATTTTCTTGAAAACGTTTCTTGAGGAGCGAAAGTTTTAATTTTATGAAGTTCAATTTGTAATTTTTTATAGATTGTGATTTTTGTGTGTGTGGAAAAAAATAAATTCTTATACCACAACAATCGACAGAAGACTTCTATAACCTCTGGTCACCAAGAAGTGAGTGGAAACTTTGCTCCACCAACATCCAATCAAACAATTCTGCAGAGGAGTTTTCAGTGAATACCACTTGTGGGTTCTCTGATTCAATTCGGTTCTGCCACTGTCTACCTGGAGATAGCGTCAGATCACACAGGTTGAGGGTTAAGTCCCACAAGACTGCCCCCACTTCTGAGGCCAATCTCAAGCCCCAGATTGTTTCACCTGTGCCTCTGATGGACAGGCTGTAGATAGGGTTCCCACAGCCTCTTCCTTGGGCTCAATTAATTTGAGGAGAGGCTCACAGAACTCAGGGAAACACTTAAGTTTACTGCTTGTTATAAAAGGCATTACAAAGGACACAGATGAAGTGTAAGGCACGGCATGTGGGAAGGGACGTTGAGCTTTCATGTCCTCTCTGGGGGTACCACGTTCCAGGGACTTCCATGTGTTCCATTATCCAGAAGCTCCTAGAACCCAGTGCTTTTGTGTTTTCATGGAAAGCTCTATGAAGTAGGTAGAATTGATCAAATCATTGGCCATTGGTGATGAGCTTAAACTTCAGACCCTCTCCCCTCCTTGGAGCCTTCTAATTCTGCCTTTGCCTTTCCAGCAACCAGCCCCAATCTTGAAGCTACCTAGGGGCAGCCAGCCATCACTTAATGCATTGGCATTCAAAAATATACTTATCAGTCACTTTAGAGAGTCCAAGGATTTTAGGAGTTGTATGCTAGGAAATAGGAAAGGATGAAGACCCCAAGAATACATTTCACATATCACAGTGTGCTGTCTAAGGAATCTTTGCACACCAAGATTATAAAGTTTTTTTTTTTTTCTGTGTCTTATTTTTGCATATTAGGTGAAATGAGAGTCAAGTTTCATTTTCACATATTCAGTTGTACCAGAATCATTTGTTGAAAAGACTACTTTTTCCAGCCTGAATTATCTTGGCATCTGTATTAGTCTGTTTTCATGCTACTGATAAATACATACTCAAGACTGGCCATTTTACAAATGAAAGAGGTTTAATTGGACTTCCAGTTCCAGGTGGCTGGGGAAGCCTCAGAATCATGGTGGAAGGCAAGTAGGAGCAAGTGCCGTCTTACATGGATGGCAGCAGGCAAAGGGAGAATCAGGAAGACTCAAAAGTGGAAACCCCTGATAAACCATTAGATCTCCTGAGACTTATTCACTACCACGAGAACAGTATGGGGAAAACCGCCCCTGTGATTCAATTATCTCCCACTGGGTCCCTCCCACAACATGCAGAAATTATGGGAGTACAATTCAAGATGAAATTTGAGTGGGGACACAGAGCCAAACCATATCAGCATCTTTGTTAAAAATTTATTGACCATATATCTGTCACTTCGTTTCTGGTCTCTATTATTTTCCAGTGATTATTCACACATACATAAACACACACAGATGGTACCACACTTATGAGGGATAGTTCAACTTACAGTTTTTCAACTTTATGAGAGGTTTGTTGGGAGATAACTCCATTGTAAGTTAAGGAGCACCTGTACCTAAGATGGTTTGACTTATAATTTTTCAAGTTTGTGGCAGGTTTATTGGGACACTGAATACATTTTTGACAAGATTTTTTTGATTTGTTATAGATTTATTAAAATATAAGTTGAGCATCTGTGTATATATACATGAATATATACTTACATATTGTGTAAATACACAGATGTATACATACACATACTCTTCAACTTATATTTCAATAAAGAACATATATGCATATGTATATATCTTCACACCACACCATACTCTCTTGATTACTGTAGCTTTATACAAATTTTTGAAATCAGATAGCATAAGTCCTTCAATTTTGTCATTTTTCAAAATTGTTTGGTTATTCTGAGCTCTTTGCATTTTTATATATATGTTAGAATCCATGTGTCAATTTTTACCAAAAAATCAATGAAAGCTCCAGACCAATTTAGGAAGAATTGACATCTTAACAACATTGAGTCTTCTGATCCATGGCATATCTTTCCATTTTTTAGGTCTTTAAATTCTCTCAGCAATGTTTTATAGTTTTGCACATTTTTGTTAAATTTGAATCTAAGTATTTTATTTTTAATATTGTAAGTGAAAGAGTAAAAGTGAGCCTTGTTGCACCATAGACAATTTCAAAAGTCTGTTTCCACATCCTTAAGCACATGGTCTGTTCTCTGTACTTAATCTATATTGGTAGTTATATCATTACCATATCTATGCATTTTACATCATTTTCTACTTAGGTTTCTTTCTCTTCTTTATTTGTGAAAATATGATCTATGCTAAGATCTTTTAATTGGTTCATATATTTAGTACATAGTATTTGAATACTTATTATTTCTTAGATCCTATGATGGACACTGAAAGTACAGTGATTAATAAGAAATAATTCTTGTCCTCAACAATACAGTGGGTAAGAAAATGACGTAAATTAAAAGCTGCATCTTTATTGACTGGGGAGATGAGTAAAGTAACTTTTACAAACGTTCTGTAGCTTGTTTTTGTATGGTGGTTACACAGGTATATACAACTGTAAAATTTCATGGCAACTTAGCATCTGCAAATTTTTATGCAAGTTATATTGTAATAAAAATATACATCTTTAGGGCAAATGCTAACACATATCTTTCCATGAAGAGACCAAAAAAGGATAGAAGAAGAGGTGAATGCTGAAGGATGATGAGGAAATCCCTGGGCAGAAGAGAAAAAAAAACCCTCCAAGCTGAGATAATAGCATGTGTAGATATATACACAAGCAAAGAACATGGTGTGTTAAAGGAACTTCACATAGTTGTTTACAAGAGAAGTACAGCTGATGGTTGGGGAGCAATAGGAGAGAGAGACAGAAACAATACAAAGAAACATCTTTATATGAAACTAAGACATTGGCTTGATACTATAGGTTTTATGGAAGCACTAAAATGTTTCTAGCAGGTTCTGGGGTAACAAAGGCAAATATGTATTGTAGAGATTTTTGGTCCTTTGCAGAAGAAAATGGAAGGGGTTATTTGACCCAGTGGCACTTAATTAATTATCTATCCTCTGTCCAGCCAGGCACACTAAAGCTGCTGTGGAAGGTGGCCCATTATTCAGTCACAGTATTGAAAAACCTACGGCACATTGTTCACTTCAACTTCATTTATTTTTTATTCCTCTCAAGGTTAATATTTGACTTTTTCCTTTTACAATTCCAGCTATTTTGTTATCCCGGACTCAGGGCTTGATTTGATTCTCCAAACTTCTTCATACAAATCTTCTCATTTGAAATACCCCAGATAACCCCTCTGTGGGGAGAATCGTGAGTAAACACACAGTCGGCACCTGGCATGACCTCTCTCCAGACTCCCTGGACTAAATGTGCTGGATATAACTGAAGGAAGTTAGAAGTTCATTACAACCATCAAAGTAAGAAAAAAAGAGGGTATGAAACAAGTCAATGGAATAAGTCAGTCAGTGGAAATGGAAATATGATAATGTAATGGCTTGATACTTTGGGGGATGTTGGAATAGGATGAATGGATTTTGCATGTGTGACAATTATGAATTTAGGGAGGCTAGCTAGCCCACTGTCATAGACAGAATAATGAATACCTCTTCCCACCAAAGTTTTCTGCGTGCTGATCTCTAGAAAATGTGAATGCATTTTCTTATGTGGCAAAAGAGATTTTGCAGATGTGATTAAATTAGGGAATTTCAGATGGGAGCTTAATCACAAAGGTCCTTATAAGAGGGTAGCAAGGTTGTCAGAGTCAAAGGAAGGAGGTGTGATGATAGAAGCAGCAATGGTAACCGTGATGTGGTGCCTGAGCCAAGGAATCTGGACCAGCCTCTAGAAGCTGGAGAAGACAAGGAAGTGATTGTCTCTGGAGCCTTGAGGAGGAATGCAGCTCTGCTGACTCATTTTGGATCTCTGAGTTACAGAATGATCAGATAATGAATTTATATTGTTTTAAGCCACTAAGTTTGAGGTAATTTGTTATAGCAGAACTAGGAAACTAATACAAAGCCCACTATTAATTCCTCGTTTTACCACTTCCCAGGCTGATCTTGGAACTTAATAAACTCCATTGATTCCTTTCCCATCTTTTATGTTCCTGTTTTCCCACATTATAATTCAACAAATATTTAAGCTCCCTGGAGATATTATTATTATGATTGTTTTGAACTGTTAATAAATATTTAGATTAATGTATATATTTTCCTTTTCAATCACTTTTCATTCTTTCTCATACTTTTGTACTTTTACCTAGGATCATTTACCCTTAGCCCAAAAACCTCTCTTTAGTATTCACTTTAGTGCACATTTACTGACAACAGATTTCCTAGGGTTTTGTTTGTTTGGAAATGCTTTAATTTTATCTTACCTTTTGAAGAATATTTTTGTGGGATACTGGATTCCAGGTGGAAATTATAGGACTTCTCTTTCAGCATTTAAATAATGCAATTCAATTGTCTTTGGCTTCTATTATTTTTGTTAATGAATCAATTTGCAGTGTTATATTCATATTATTTTAGAAGGTAATATATCTTATTTGCTCTCTATTCTTTAAACATTTCATTTTCTTTGCTGGTTTTCAAAATTATTTTGATGCACTGGATTTTCTTTCTTTTGACTTAAACTGCTTGGGGTTTATAGAACTTCTTGAATATATAATGGGATGCCTTTGAATATGTTAGAAAATTCTTAGGCTTATAATATTACTTTCATACTACTTTTTGTCTTTTACTTTCTTATGCTCCGGTTACAATTAGACCCTCTTCGCCACATTACATACAATTGGTATCTTCTTTTCTGCATATTTTATCTCATTTGTTCTCCAGGATTTAGTCTGAATATTTTTCTATTGACTTTTCTTTCAGCTTAACAGTCTGTCTTTTGCTGTGTCCTGTCTACTGTTAATTAAAGCCATCTTTTAATTTCTCATTTGCAGTTATACCTTTTAGTTCTAAAAGTTATATTTGAACATTTAATTGAAGATTTAAGATTTATAACTACAATCTTGCCATCTACTTTCTTGACCTTATAAAACAGATTTGTCAAACAATAGTTATTTGAATATCCATATTTGATTAATCAAATGCTTGGTTTGCCTATGGATCTATTTTATTATCTGTTTTATTTTCCCTTGGTCCTCTTTCTTGATGTGGAAGGTAAGTTTTGATTGAATGCAGGACATTGTGTATAAAACATTATAGAGTTTCTGGCTGGCATTATCTTCCTCTGAGTATGATTCCCCTTGCTCTCTGGCAGGCAGCTAGGGTAGAGCAGATCTCTCTGATCAGGGCCTGAGCTTGTTAAGGGCTGGGCTTCCACTGTTGCCAGGCTCAGACTAGAATGGATCATCCCAGTCTAGATGTACTACTCCTCAGAGGCACCAGTTTAGAGCCTGGATTGTTTATTAGGATCTTTCCCTGCACACAGGAAACTAAATTTTTCACGTTAGTACCTTGTGACTTGAAAATTCTACTTTTGTTATCCAGCTTGTTTTCTGTTTGTTTTCTTAGCCTCTCACTCTGCACAGTTTAAGAATTTGGCAAATACGGGCCAAGTGCGGTGGCTCACGCCTGTAATCCCAGCACTTTGGGAGGCCGAGGCGGGCGGATCACGAGATCAGGAGACCGAGGCCATCCTGGCTAACACAGTGGAACCCCGTCTCTACTAAAAACACAAAAAATTAGCGGGACGTGGTGCTGGGCCCCTGTAGTCCCAGCTACTCGGGAGGCTGAGGCAGGAGAATGGCGTGAACCCGGGAGGCGGAGCTTGCAGTGAGCCGAGATCGTGCCACTGCACTGCAGCCTGGGCAACAGAGTGAGACTCCACCTCAAAAAAAAAAAAAATAAAATAAAAATAAATAAATAAAAAAAGGCATATACTTTAAGCGTTTAAGCTAGTGGTTTTCAACCAAAGCGGTTTTGCTCCTCAGGGGACATTGGGTCATGTCTGAAGACACTTTTGGTTCTTGCAACTCTGGAGGGTGGGGCTGGGGAGTGGGTTGCTACTGGCCTCTGGTGGATGGAGGCCAGGGATGCTGCTAAACATCTTACAGTGCGAGGACTGCCCCCTCCCCCAATAAAGAACCAAAAGCCTTGGCACATCCAGAATGGGGAGGATGATAAGCTCTGCTCTCAGCCACTGAGCATCAGGTTTACTTCCTTTCACCTCTTTTTTCTCACAGACCTTGGTTTCTCAGGTTCTGACTTCCTTGGCACCTGCAAAACTCCATATATATATTTTAAAAAAACCACTTCAGCCTCATGACGTGTTTAATATCTTTGCGGGTTTTCTGTCTTGTACTGGTGAGGCTCTGCCAAGCATTTCATCTTCACATCTTATGCCAAGAATAGGCAAAGGCCCAAGGGTAGACAAGTCTTCCTGAAAATTGTGCTCACCTGAAGGTACCTCATTTTCGTTAGGATGTGGCTTCTCAGGTCCGAGTGGGCCTCATTATATCTCCAGTCTCCAAATAACGTTTTAAAAATGTTTTCTCTAGCTTTTACCATTTTTTCTTGACTAGATTATTGGTCTCGAGTTACTCTCTTATAGCTAGAGACCATAGTCCTCCTAGCTGATGAGAAAGCAAAAAGTGGGAGAGAGAAGCTAAGCTCAGAGGAGGAACTGTGAAGAAGAAACTATTCCATATTCAACCGGAGATAGGAGACACGCTCAGGGTCTCCTTCAGAGCCAAGAAAGGAAGATTGAAAAAAAGTGTTTTGCGGAAAATCTGCTGGATCCATGGCTTTAGAGGAAGCTATAGGCCTAAGAAGTAAGAGGAAAAAGAAAACAAATGAAAAATGGATGAGCAAGGAAAGGCACCAGGTCTCCTTGTGAATCTGTCATAGTCTCAGAATCACTATGAAACAAAGCCTAGGCCTGCTATTTCAAACTTAGGATGGAAACTAGCATGACACAACCCCAGACTTTCTACACTGAGAGGGTTGTGTACAGAGAGAGGGGGTCTCCGCACCTCAAATAAGGCTACAAACACAACTCTAAACAACGTGAAGGGGTCAATATGTCAGAAAGGTGAACATAGCTAATAATCCCAATCTCAATCCATTTTTATAAAATGAACCTTATATTATTTTAAATAATTAATATAGGTGTGTTTGGGATGTCAAAAGATAAAAAATGACTAACATCTATTAAAATGAACAAGAATTACGAAGAAAGTAAAACTGACAAAAATGTTTAAAAAGTCGAATTCAGATCTTGGTTATAATGGTTAGTTTTATGTATCAACTCGGGGTATTTCGTGGATGAGATTAATTTTGTTTGATGAATTTTGGATCAGTTGAAAGCCTGAAGGGAATGAAAACGGACTTCCCCAAGCAAAAGGAAAATTCTCCAGCAGACTGCCCTTGAACTTCATTGCAACCGTCGGCTCTCCCAAGTCTCCACTTGCTGACCTTTGGACTGGAACAGTATCATTGGCTGTCTTAGATCTTTGGCCTGCAGGTTTTGGATGTCTTAGCTCCATAGTCACATGAGCCAATTCCTTTTAATTCATCTCTTTTAAATCTCTTTCAAAGCCCCCCTCATTGTTCTGTTTCTTGGGAGAACCCTGGCTTATACACTTGGCATTTGTAAAAATCGAAGTTAAAGATCATAATAGATTGGAGGAAATGGACTCCTTAAGTGAATGGAGCACAGACTGACAAGCCACACCATATGTCTAGTAGGAAGTGTGGAAGAAAAGATGGACATGCTGGTGGAGAAGCAATATATGAAGACATGGAAGGTGTGATTGATGTTTTCAGAAACTCCGAGTTCTTGGTCAAAAAATCCATGCCATATGCCATCCAGGATAAATAAAAACAAATAAAAATAAATCCACCACTTGACACATAGGAGCAAAATTGTATGTCATTAGAGAAAAAAAGAGAAATGTAAAAAGCTAGCAGAGAGAAAAGGCAGATGATCTTCAGATGAATTGCAGTTTAAATGAGGGCAGACATAGCTCCCAGAACAGTGTCCAGAAGACAAAAATCAAAAGCTTAAAATCCTGAAGGAAACTCACGGTTAACCTCAACTTTTGACCCAGTTACATCTTCATTCCTGTGAGATGGTTTTGTATAGGTAATTTTTGGTCACACGAAGACTGCTTATCACTTACAGAATAAGACCATAAGATTTATTACAATGAGCACTTTAGGTAGAGAAGATGGAAGCTCAGAGCATGGCAGAGAGGAAAAAGGTGAATGCATGCTTGCACACACACAATTATGTCTATACACTTAAGAGATTTTTTTGTATTTAAAAGGTAAAACTAAAAATGTAGATGGCAGTAACATAATGGGAGTGCTAATGCACTTTTAAAGCATGCTAAAATTCTTGACAAGTTTTGGAAGGGAAAAAATCATTGAATAACTTTAGACTTTATTAGAAAACAAGTGTGTAGTTAAATTTCAGTAAAGTATTTGAAGAACTAGAAGCATAATTTAAAACTTTACATTATTAGAAAAGATGGATTATAGAAATCTTTATTAGTCCAATAGCAATCAGGCAAAATAAAAAGGAAAGCAAAGAAATGATAAACAAATTGTAAAAGTGATATACACTTTACCTAAGAGAAGAGAAAAAAGAAAAATCTCTCAACTTATTCTACAAGACTTGTAAATTTTGTGACTAAGAAAATTTTGGTACAAGAAGAAATAGGACAGTTTCATTTTGGATTTTCCATTCAACAGCAGTGTGTTAAATAATAACAAACTATGACAAAATAGATTTTTATCTCAATAATGTGCATATACCTCAATATTAGGAACTATATTAATGGTAACAATTTCAGGAACTTGACAATATCCAGTGTTGGCAAGCAAACACAGAATTTCTCTGAAAAAGAGAACCTTTGTCCTATGACTGAAGTAATTGCCACAAATAATTTTTTAAGGGCAGTGGACAGTGCATAGTCAAAAGTAAGCACCAAAGAAACAGCACCATAAGAAGATTATTTTAATAAGGCAAAATTATTTTAATATTACAAAATTAGTCAGTGTAATTCATCATATTTAAATAAGTTGGAGACTAAAACTAAGTCAGAAGCAGCATCCTATAAACTGTAACATATACTCAGGATTTTAAAAATAACATTGAAAATTAGGAATAGAATTTAAGAATCAATTGTTAGCTTCCTAGCAATCTACAGGAAACTTGACATTGAATGGTGAAGTGTTGGAAGACTTCCTCTGCCATTGGGAACAAACAGTGGTCAGTGGTCACCACTTTTATTCATTATTGTACAGCAGGATCTAGACAGCATGCCATCATCACCTCTCACCTGGGTGGCTGCAGCATTCTTACGCAGTTCTTGCTGAGAAAAATAATTAAAACATTTGTTGGATTGTGATAGCTATCTGCTAGTTATCTGCTGAACTCTCTACGGTGACTCTTCATTTCAAAGTAGAGTAGAGGACCCTACATATGCTGGCTCTGTTATTTCTCCTCCTACTATTTTTTGCCCCTAGTCATGTTGTTTCAAACACCCTGACCTCCTTGGTATCTCCTAAACATACCGAGGCCTTTGCCCTTGGTACATCTCTGCCTGGAAGACTCTCATTTTAGACAGCTAATTGCCTGTACTTTTCATTATTGTTAAGCTTTTCCTCAATAGTCATCGACTTTAAAGGGTTATCCTGATGCTCCTATTTAATACTGCACCCCTCAGCTCCAGAGCACCCTTATCTGATATTCTGTTTCCTGGAATTTGCCACTACACAACATATTATATAATTTTTGGTATATGTATTATGTATTGTTTATCATCCTCTGGTATAGTATAGGCTTCAGCAGGGTTGGAATCATGTCTGTTTTGCAACCCAAATGCCTACAAATAGTATATTGCACTTAATAGGCATTCAAAACATATTTTTTAAATGATGAAATGAAGAAATTATGTGTGACAGCCAGACACATTTAGAAGTGTGTTTTGGAAAGTGAAAAACAGAAACAGTGATGTCTGATGACTCTGGGCCTTTTGAATTGATTATCTGTATTTTGCAATGATCACTTTTTAGTATATACATTAGTAGCCTCTATTTTACTCATTTTAAATATTCTTTTTGTTCAGTAAGACTGTAAGCTATTTACAAGGAATATTATATCTAACACTCCTTGTATATGTTCCAAAGTGGTGTGAGGGGCTGCTTTCTCAATGCTGTTTTCAACTGGAAGGGCATGTGTGATTGATTTGACATGCCAAGCCTGTAGTTTCAGGGGGTAAAGGCCCAACAAATTATTTACTCTACTAAATGAATATTCTTGACACACATACATGCATGCACATAAATATATAAGCACACATATGTGTGCATGCATACTATGTGTACATATGTATGTATACATATATAGGAAAATACTTTGTTGACATTCCTGTTGTCTTGGCTAGGGTTCATGTTTACTTGAGAATCTCCTGAGAGCTGTTTCTGTCCCCAGTTTGCTCTTCTTTAAATTTGCTTTACACATACGAATTTACGGAATCCTACCCAACGAGGTAGGTTGTACTCTCATGTCCATGTTGCAGATGTGGAAAGTGAAACCAAGAAAGGTTGAGTCTTTTTCCCAAGGTCATAGAACTACTAAGTGGTAGTCTGAGATTTGATCCCAAGCACTGGGAGAGCTCTTTACCACATGTATAGATGCTTCCCAAGTCCACCAAAACTAACAGGTTCAAGTAAACACACAAGCAAGAAGGCAAACAGAGACACAATTAATTGGGTGGATCGAATCGTTAAAGTTTACCTAGGTGAGCCCCTTCAACACAAATGAGAAAACTGAAACTCAGAAAGGTTATGACTTTTCTTTCATACTGAAGCTACTAAGTGACAGTTCTAAGGGTAGATTCCAAATATCTTCAGCAACATAAATAAACTGGTAATTATGTCAGTGACTATATATATGTGTATATAGGTGTGTATATATAGACTATATATACATACATGTATATATACACATATGTATATATACATGTATATATAGGTATATATGTGTGTATATATACATACACATATGTGTGTATATATACATATACTTGAGAATATATATACATATACATGAGAATATATGTGTGTGTGTGTGTGTGTAGTCACTGACATAATTACCAGTTCATTTATGTTGCTGAAGATATTTGGAATCTACCCTTAGAACTGTCACTTAGTAGCTTCAGTATGAAAGAAAAGTCATAACCTTTCTGAGTTTCAGTTTTCTCATTTGTGTTGAAGGGGCTCACCTAGGTAAACTTTAATGATTTGATCCACCCAATTAATTGTGTCTGTTTGCCTTCTTGCTTGTGTGTTTATTTGAATGTGTTAGTTTTGGTGGACTTGGGAAGCACCTATACATGTGGTAAAGAGGTCTCCCAGTGGTTAGGATCAAATCTTAGACTACCACTTAGTAGTGCTATGACCTTGGGAAAAAGATCCATCCTTTCTTGGTTTCACTTTCCTCATCTGCAACATAGAGATGAGAGTACGACCTCCCTCGTTGGATAGGATTTCGTAAATTTATATGTGTAAAGCCCTTCAATGTCTGGTACATAGTAAGCATCAGATTAAGTTTTCTTCTTTTTTTCCTCTTGGAGAGTAAAGATGAGTGTTGGAAAAAAATGAAGGGGGCTTTGAATGAATTCTCCCACATGCACCTGTTTCTCAGACAAACCCAGTCATTAGTGTCTGTAATACAGCCTGCTATTTCAGTCATCTGAGTCTTCACACACATTGTCCTCCTGCCTGAAAACTCCACATTTGGGTCAAATTACATCATCCTCCCATGATCACACCAAGTTTACTCCTCCTAGGCACTCTGCCCTGCCACCTCGTCTGTGATTCTTGTCTTTCTTCCCTTTAAAGTGTTGATAAATTAAACACAAACTGAATATCAAAATTTAACTAATACCGCTTTCTCACTCATTCAGTGTTATGCTAATAACTTCATTTATATCATCTTGTTTAATCCTTCTCAAAAATGATGATATGAAATGGTGTTATTTCCAGTATTTCCATGTGAGAATGCTGAGGTGCAGAGACAAAAGTTGACTTCCCTAAATTCTCAGAAACAGTGAGTGGTGGAATTGGAATTTTACCATTTTATTCTTCAATCCATAGACATTTTTATGCTGAACTGTGATTGTTGATTAAATCGTCTGTCCCTTCAACTAAATTAGAGGCACATTTTGGGAGAAATGTTGTTTAGGCTTCATATACACAGTGCCTAGAACAGCTTCTGGCAAAAGGTAGGTACAGGGTTGATTGAAAGAACAAATGAATGAACAGTGCATGAAGGAGGTAGCAAGAGGTTAGGAAACATATGGTAATGTGAAACCAAACTGGAGAGGGTGTTCTACAATACGTAGAGGAGTATGGGCTTTATCCTATACAAAAAGGTGGTATTGATGCATTTGACATTGAAGGATTGCATATCAAGATTTTCAAAAGATACCTATAGCAGGCAAATTTGAAGAAAAACAAACTGGGGACCAAAAGAGCTCACAGGAGATTCTCAAAGTAAACGTGAGACAGAATCCTAGCCAAGAAAACAGGAATGTCAACAAAGCACCACAAACCCACAGCTTAAAACAATTTATGTTCTTTACAGTTTCTCTGCATCGGGAATCCAGGCATGGCTTAGCTCAGTCCTCTGCTTTGGCTCTCACAAGATTCTGGCTGGGCTATGTTCTCATCTGGAGCCTCAGGTCCACTTCTAAACTCATGTGGTTATACTGGTAGAACTGGTATATTGGTATATATTGTGGGCACATTGGTAGAATTTATATCCTTGCAACTGGAGGACTGCTGTCTTGGGGCTGTCACCCTGGGCCTGGCTTATCCTCTCTGAGCTCTAGAGACCACCCGCAGTTCCTTACCACGTGGACTTCTCATAGACTCTCTCATAACATGACAGCTTACTTCTTCAACTCAGTAGGAGAACCTCTCAGGTTAACCTCCAGGCTACCAAGACCCAAGTCCTGTACAATATAATATAATCATGGAAACAATCCCATCACCTTTCATATATTCTATCATCTAGAAACAAGTCTCAGCTTACATCTGCTGCCAAGGGGAGGGAACTATACAAGGGTGTTACTCATCACAGCTCACATTAGGGTATGTCTGTGAAAGGATCCATTTTAAAGTCAGACATTGAGATGCAAGAGTTACGTGTTTCCATCCCAGCAGCAGGGAAGCGCTGAGTAGCGGAGTTCAGATTTTAGGCTCTAAAGCCAGACCATCTGGATTCTATATAGCCATGGACTGGTAACCTAGTCTGTGTGTGCTTCAGTGTCCTTATATGTAAAGAAGAAAAACATTGCTGTTAAAAGAGGTGACGCATTAGTAAGAGCTCAGTAAGTGATCACTGTGTGTTCACCAATATTACCATATACTATGATCTGAATTGTGCCCCTCCAAAAATTCATATGTTGAAACCTAATCACCAAAGTGATGGTATCAGAAGGTAGAGCCACTGGGAATTGATTAGACTTGGAAAGTAATTGGTTCATGGAGGTAGATTCCTCATGAATGAAATTAGTGCCCTTATAAAAGAGGCCCCAGGAAACTGCCCTGCCCCCTTTTACCATGTGAGGACACAGCTAGACGGTTGTATCCATGATCCAGAAAGTGAGTCCTTACCAGGTGCTGAATCTGCTGGCACTTTGATTTTGGATTTTCCAGCCTTCAGAACTGTGAAAAATAATCTTTTTCTTGTTTATAAGCTATTTAGTCTATGGTATTTTGTTATAACAACCCAAACAGACTAAGATACTGATATGGTTTGGCTCATATCAGCATTTTTGTCAAAACTATTCAACAAGTCTCTAGCGAGTTACAAACTTTCTCACATTTTTCTGTCTTCCTCTGAGCCCTCCAAACTGTTCCAACCTCTGCCTGTTACCCAGTTCCAAAGTCGCTTCCACATTTTTGGGTATCTTTTCAGCAGTGGCCCACTCTACTGTAGCAATTCACTGTAGTAGTCCATTAATACTACTGTAGATAGTCCAAGTAAGCTATCATGTTATGAGAGAGCCTATGAGAAGTCCACGTGGTAAGGAACTGCGGGTGGTCTCTAGAGCTCAGAGAGGATAAGCCAGGCCCAGGGTGACAGCCCCAAGACAGCAGTCCTCCAGCTGCACGGATATAAATTCTACCAATATGCCAGTTCTACCAGTATAACCACATGAGTTTAGAAGTGGACCTGAGGCTCCAGATGAGAATATAGCCCAGCCAGAATCTTGTGAGAGCCAAAGCAGAGGACTGAGCTAAGCCATGCCCAGATCTCATCTTGAATTGTAACTCCCACAATTCCCATGTCTCATGGGAGGAACTGGTGGGAAGTAACTGAATCATGGGAGTTGGTCTTTCCCATGCTTTTCTTGTGATAGTCTCATGAGATTTGATAGATTTAAAAACTGGAGTTTCCCTCCACAAGCTTTCTCTCTTTGCCTGCTGCCCTCCATGTAAGATGTGACTTGCTCCTCCTTGCATTCCTCCATGATTGTGAGGCCTCCCCAGCCATGTGGAACTGTAAGTCCATTAAGCTTCTTTTTCTCCCAAGTCTTGAGTATGTACTTATCAGCAGCATGAAAATGGACTACTACAGTAAATTGCTACAGTAGAGTGGGGCACTGCTGAAAAGATACCCAAAAATGTGGAAGTGACTTTGGAACTGGGTAACAGGTAGAGGTTGGAACAGTTTGGAGGGCTCAGAAGAAGACAAGAAAATGTGGGAGAGTTTGTAACTCACTGAAGACTTGTTGAATGGCTTTGATAAAAATGCTGATAATGATATGGGCAATGCAATCCAGGCTGAGGTGATCTCAGATGGAGATGAGGAACTTGTTGGGAGCTGTAGTAAAGGTGATTCTTGCTATGTTTTAGCAAAGAGATTGGAGGCATTTTGCCCTTGCCCTAGAGATCTGTGGAACTTCAAACTTGAGGGAGATGATCGAGGGTATCTGACAGAAGAAATTTTTAAGCAGCAAAGCATTCAAGATGGGACTTAGGTGCTGTTAAAAGCATTCAGTTTTAAAAGGGAAACAACATCCAAGTTCAAAAAAGTTGCAGCCTATGTGATAGAAAAGAAACACCCATTTTCTGAGGAGAAATCCAAGGTGTCTGCAGAAATTTGCATAAGTAAGGAGGAACCAAATGTTAATCCCCAAGACAATGGGGAAAATGTCTCCAAGGCATGTCAGGGACCTTTGAGGCAGCCCCTCACATCACAGGCCTGAAGGCCTAGGAAGAAAAAATGGTTTTGTGGGCTGGGCCCAGGGCCCCCCTGCTGTGTGCAGCTTAGGGACTTCGTATCCTTCATCCCAGCTGCTCTAGATATGGTTAAAAGGGGCCAAGGTACAGCTCAGGCAGTGGCTTCAGAGGGTGGAAGCCCCCAGCCTTGGCAGCTTCCATGTGGTGTTGAGCCTTAGAGTGCACAGAAGTTAAGAATTGAGGTTTGGGAACCTCTGCCTAGGTTTTAGAAGATGTATGGAAACACGTGGATGTCCAGGAAGAAGTTTGCTGCAGGGGCAGGACACTCGGAGAACCACTGCTAGGGCCATGTGGATGGGAAGTGTGAGATGGAGGCCCCCATAAGGATCCCGACTGGGGCACTGCCTAATGGGGCTGTGAGAAGAGGGCCACCGTCTTCCAGATCCCAGAATGGTAGATCCACCAAAAACTTGCACCATGTGCCTGCAAAAGCTGCAGACACTCAACACCAGCCCATGAAAGCAGCCAGGAGGGAGGCTGTACCCTGCAAAGTCACAGGGGAGGAGCTGACCCAGGTCATGGAAACCCACCTCTTGCATCAATGTGACCTGGATGTGAGACATGGAGGCAAAGGACATCATTTTGGAGCTAAAGATTTGACTGCTCCACTGGATTTCAGATGTGCATGGGGCCTGTAGTCCCTTTTTTGGCCAATTTCTCCCATTTAGAACAGTTATATTTCCCCAATGCCTGTACCCCCGTTGTATCTAGGAAGTAACTAACTTGCTTTTGATTTTACAGGCTCATGGACAGAAGGGACTTGCCCTGTCTCAGTGAGACTTTGGATTGTGGACTTTTGAGTTAATGCTGAAATGAGTTAAGACTTTGGGGGACTCTTGGGAAGGCATGATAGGTTTTGAAATATAAAAAGATGTGAGATTTGGGGGGGGGGCAGGGGTGGAATATGATTTGGCTGTGTCTCCACCCAAATTTCATCTTGAATTGTAACTCTCACAATTCCTATGTGTCATGGGAGGAAGCTGGTGGCAGGTAATTGAAACATGGTGGAGGGCAGGTGTTTCCCATGCTGCTCTCATGATGCTGAATAAGTCTCATGAGATCTGACGGTTTTAAAAGCTGGAGTTTCCCTGCACAAGCTCTCTCTTCTTTGCCTGCTGCCATCCATGTAAGTCGTGACTTGCTCCTCTTTGCCTTCCTCCGTGATTGTGAGGCCTCCCTAGCCATGTGGAACTGTGAGTCCACTAAACCTCTTTTTCTTCCCTGTCTTGGGTATGGGGTATGTCCTTATCAGCAGTGTGAGAACAGATTGATACAGATGAAAGAATGTGGCCTTCACATTCTTTTTAGCATCACTAAACTTTAGATGGCCCCTCACCTCACTTTTCTTAGAGCATTTGCTTTAGAAAGCTTACCATTTATCTGGAAGGTTGTGGAGGGTGGATCACCTGAGGTCATGAGTTAGTGACCAGCCCAGCCAACACGGTGAAATCCCATCTTTACTAAAAAATACAAAAAAATTAGCCAGGCATGGTGGGGAGCGCCTGTAATCCCAACCTACTCAGGACACTGAGGCAGGAGAATAGCTTGAACTCGCTAGCAGAAGGTTGCAGTGAGCTGAGATGGCACTACTGCACTACAGCCTGGGTGTCAGAATGAGAATCCATCTCAAAAGAAAAAAAGAAAAAGAAAGCTTACCATTTGTAAGTTATTTCTAAGCCCCTTTGAGATGTAAATCTTCTCCCAGCCTCTTGCCACTTTCATAGCACTTGAATGTCTTTCTCAAGGACCTGGGAGCTATCTCTTTGAAATATAATCATCAAGAAAGATAGCCCTCCCATTTTCTAGCATTTTTGGTAGGGTAGGAGCCTGGCTTTGATAAGGCATAATTTGCAAACACAGATGGCCTAACCACATTGACCAACCTTCCTGCAAAAGTCCTCTAGTATTTTTCCACTAGCTCATCCCAGTGCTTAGAAACCTCTCACCTTTTCTTTCAGTGGAATTGAGTTCAATCTTTCTCTCCAGTTGCAATCATCTTAAATAAAGTCTTCCTTGCCTATTTAACTCTGTCTGGTACAATTTTTCTTTGACAATATCACAGCAATCCATATGGCAATACTCCTTTTCTAACCTGGCTCATGGGTAGCAGCTTTGGAACATGTCCAATAGGCAAAAACAAAACTCAATGAGTTTTGGCATCCTCCTGCCTCCCCTCTTCGTATCTACTCCCCTGAGTGACCACTGCCCTTGAATATTAAGACTCTTCACTTAGTGCCCAGACTCCAGATCTATTTTTTCTTTCTTCCTGCTTAGTCCATGTAATGACTGCAATATAATAAAGGATGCCAAACAAAAATTTCTCAGGGAGGTAAATGTCAGATTATGGCTTTTTCATTGTATTATACCTTTCAGGAGAATTTCCATTTTAACAAGATGAATTTTCTCAAAAAATTTTCTTAAATCAAAAAATTTTATCGCCAGTTTCAACCTGGGAGAAGAGGCAATATTATACACTGGCACTTCCTGGAAAGTTGTAATTAACTAAACAAGCTGCAACATATTTAGCTTACACATGATTGGTACAAATGAGCAGAACATACATTTATGGGATTAGATACATTTATGGGATTAGATATATTTAGGGATTAGGAGAGAGAGCAGAGCCACTGGGAAATAGAGGGCAATCCAAATCTAAGTCATATGGGCAAAATGGAATACTGACTGTTTGTTGTTTCTTTTAACTATAGCTTAGAAACACATAAATAAAATGAGATGTATCTTCACTTAACGTGTCCAAAAGTTTGAAAATAATGTAGCTTGTCTAATATCATATAAACATCACAGAAGCTTTATCTTAGGTGTAAACAGAATTCTTACCAGTTTAAAATATGTGCTTTCAGACAGTTGCTCACGCTCAATGACTAATCGTAATTTCAGAGGACACTGATGGTGAAATAAATACATTTCTTTCTTTTTTTTTCTTTTTATTTTGGAGATGGAGTTCCGCTCTTGTTGCCTAGGTTGGAGTGCAATGGTGCAATCTCTGTTCACTGTAACCTCCACCTCCCAGGTTCAAGTGATTCTCCTGCCTCAGCCTCCCGAGTAGCTGAGATTACAGGCATGCGCCACCATGCCTGGCTAATTTTGTACTTGTTTTAGTAGAGACAGGGTTTCTCCTTGTTGGTCAGGTGGGTCTCGAACTCCCCACCGCAGATGATCTGCCCGCCTTGGCCTCCCAAAGTGCTGGGATTACAGGTGTGAGCTACAGCGCCTGGCCAATAAATTTCTTTAATTGAGGAAATGTGACTAAACAGCAAAAACCTCTCTTGCGTGTGTGTTTGTGCATGTGTGTGTGTGTGTGCATATGTGTATATTGGGGCCAGTGCTCATAGTTCCTGTATTACAGGATAGACCTATACCAGATCTTTCAGACTCAAGAAGGAAGTAAGCAGAACTAGTAGGAGGACATTCTTTTAACTGAGTAGAACATTAAATATTTCAGAATACCATATCTGCATTTCTGAAGAAAATGTCAATTCTTTGTGACTTTTGATTTTGGAAACATAGTTTGTATGGCCCTTGCATTTGTAGAATCCTGATTATTGGTTCTTTTAGCAGAGAAACCTGTTTCTAGGGTCTTGTTTTTACGAAATTAGAAATTCTATTTCTACAACAAAGAATCAAGTAAAACTAGCTACAGAATCATCAAGATTTTATCCCTGGTTTAATTTTTTGAAATGCTTTTAGACAGCAAAAAAAGTGGTGGGTTGGAAGAATGAAAACAAATTGAAGAAGTAAAAATCCTAATGAGGCATATAAACTCAGTCTTCTTCAAGCTCAAAGAAGTAGTATTTTCTTTTTGTCTCCTTTGTGCTGTTTGAGAATTTCTTGGTCATTCAGGTGACTTGTTCTTACAAAACCAGGTTCTGTCCAGCTGTTTTTGAGACCTGGGATTTGAAGTGCGAAGACAGGTTGTGACCCAACCCTGTGCGTGTCATGCACATTTTAGCACAATAGGACTAAGAGTTCTGAGTAGAGCTTTCCACTTGCTGAAGACTGTGCTGTTCCGTGGAAGACAGAAGTGCTAGGGAGAGGAGAGTTATGTTTCAGTGGCAGCATGAGTTAAGTAGCATGTTAGGCACTGTTCCACTAAAGGAGACCTTGTGAGAAAATGCCAACTCCTTAAATCTCCTTGCACTTTCATGCATGAGACGATGTCAGTGATAAATGACGTGGAAACTAAAACACAGTGAAGTACTTCAGACAGTCTCTCTAGAATTAAGCTGGTCACGTATAGATCTAGAAGTCAACCTTTTCAATCTGCAGGGAGCAGCTAGGATCATGACCTACAACCAAAGCAGAAGAGAAGGCTTAACTTGAATAAAAGAAAAAGTGCTATGAGATAGGCAGCCTTTTACTTTAATAAATAGGCTGGGGCAGGAAATTAGATTCCAGGTTAGTTTGCACATAGATTTTTGATATATTTCAAAATACCTGACCTTCACTTTCTGAAATTATCGTGTGCATGCGTTTGTGTGTGTGTGTGTATGTGTGTGTGTGGTTCTGGAATGTGCCTTTAGCAGGCGGGAATCTCCTTTATCTAAGGTTTTGTTTTCCATGGTTTCAGTAACTTGTAGTCATCTGGTCAACTGTGATCTGAAAGTTAAGTGAGTGTAGTACAGTAAGATATTTTGAGAGAAAAAGGCCACACTCATACAACTTTTTTTTTTTTTTTTTTTTTCTTTTGAGACGGAGTCTCACTCTGTCGCCCAGGCTGGAGTGCAGTGGCCGGATCTCAGCTCACTGCAAGCTCCGCCTCCCGGGTTCACGCCATTCTCCTGCCTCAGCCTCCTGAGTAGCTGGGACTACAGGTGCCTGCCACCTCGCCTGGCTAGTTTTTTGTATTTTTTAGTAGAGACGGGGTTTCACAGTGTTAGCCAGGATGGTCTCGATCTCCTGACCTCGTGATCCGCCCGTCTCAGCCTCCCCAAGTGCTGGGATTACAGGCTTGAGCCCATACAACCTTTTTTTACAGTATATCGTTACAATTGTCCTATTTTATTACTAGTTAGTGTTGTTAATCTTTTACTGTACCTAATCTACAAACTAAGCTTTATCATATGAAAAAACATAGCAATTTTTAAGGTCTGGTACTATCCATGGTTTTGTCAGAGGCATTTGAACCACAGTGACTCCATCTTGAATGGGAGCCGGCTAAAATGGGGATGATACCTGCTGGGCTGCATTCCCAGGAGGTTAGGCATTCTTAGTCACAAGATGAGACAGAAGGTCTGCAGGACTGACAGAGATCGTAAAGACCCTGCTGATAAAACAGGATGCAGTAAAGCAGTTGCCAAAATCCACCAAAACCAAGATGGCGATGAAAGTAACCTCTGGTCATCTTCACTGTTCATTATATGCAGTTACAGAGGACATTCCCACCAGCACTATGATAGTTTATAAATGTCATGGCAATGTCTGGAAGTTACCCTATATAGTCTAAAGAGGGGAAGAACCCTCAGTTCTAGGAATTGTTTGCCTTTTTCCTGGAAAACTTATGAATAATCCACCCCTTGTTTAACATATTCAAGAAATAACCTTAAAAATACCCAACCAGCAACCCTTGGGACTGCTCTGTTTATGGAGTAACAAATCTTTTGTTCCCTTACTTCTCTAACAAACTTGCTTTCACTTTACTCTGTGGACTCCCCTGGAATTCTTGCACAAGATTCAAGAACCCTCTCTTGGGGTCTGGATTGTGATCCCTTTCCAGTAGTAGTTTCAGGCATCCACTTGGAGCCTATCCCCATGAATACTGCTGGGCTACTGTACCTTTTTTGAAGGGTCTCCTCAGTGCTGACGGCAGTGTCCTTTGCTTAGGCTGGGCAGAGAATAGCCTGTGGGATGCTTTTTGGCCTCATCAGAGCATCCATCACCTTTCATTCTCCCTGAAATATGACCCCTTCAAGCAGAGAGCCCTTCCTCCCACTGCTGTCTGTGCTGGGACTCTGCACGAATCAGGTGTCCCACCTGGGTGGTCCTGTGCTGCTGGGGACAAGCAGTGAACAGATGGTAAAGATGGGGGCAGGGATATCTTGGCTGTTGAACAGAATTGTGTAATTTTCTGATTTCCCAAGCGTTTTTCCAAAATCCTGCTCTCTGACACAGGAGTTAAGCCTTTAATTTTGCAGGGAGATCAGAGCTAAAACTGAATCAGCCCAGGAGGAAGCACACAGACAAACCCTCCTAACTCAAACATGTGAGGCAGGCTGGGGAAGAGTAGGATGCTTTGGTAAAAGGGACTCCTGGGGGACTTGATGGAAAATGGGAATTGTGGTAAATGTGCATTCAGGTGAGTCTGGGAAGTGCATGGCTGGACTTCTTGCCATGCTCTTGCCACTGCTCCAAATGTGGCAAGATACCCATTTCCAATGGTATCTTTCATTCAGTCTTATAACATTATTCATGCCTTGAACCTCAAAATGATGTTATACAAAGTAAAATATGAAGCATTTTTTTCTATAACTTTCAAAGAATCAGCATGTTAGCTGTATATCACTCAAATACGCAAACTGATATATGCAATCATTGGGATATAAGGACAGTCTGGTTGAGGAGAAATAACACTAGGCTAGGTGACAAAAGTCCTGGTTCAACTTAGGGACCCATCACTCACCCCTGTGTCCCCATGAGCAAGAGGTTCTTGAATGTTCTGTACCTCACCTGAAAAGTAGTGTTGAGGAAATCTACAGCATATCCTGCCTCACTTATTCATTGGATAAAATGTGTCACTTTTTATCCAATGAATAAGTGAGGCAAGATATGCTTTTTATGCTTACAGGCTGGGCGCGGTGACTCATACCTGTAATCCCAGCACTATGAGAGGCCGAGGTGGGCAGAATACATGAAGTCAGGAATTTGAGAGCAGCCTGGCTAACATGGTGAAACACAGTCTCTACAAAAATTAGCCAGGCGTGGTGGCATGTACCTGTAATCCTAGCTGCTGCTTAGGAGGCTAAGGCAGGAGAATCGCTTGAACCGGGAGGTGGAGGTTGCAGTAAGCCAAGATTCCACCACTGCACTCCAGCCTGTGTGACAGAGTGAGACTCTGTCTAAGTAAGTAAGTAAATAAATAAATAAATAGCATATAGATACATTCTGTGGGCTAGAGAACAACTGATTACCATCCATGCTGATTTTCTTTGTTTGTCTCCCATGTGTCTGTGGGGCAGGGAAATAATGGCAAGAAAAAATAACTGTGAGTAGTCATTGCATGTTCTTCCACAGTATTCCTCTTGGGGGAATGTCTCCAGTGTATTTTGACATTTAATTTTGATGTTTTACTGTCAAAACAATAGAATATTTGTTGAATATAAAAATATCATTCAGAATCCTGCCATCTTAATGCCAATGTTTAATTTCTGTTGTATTAATTTTTGGTTTAAATTTTCATATATATTCATAGTGTAAATAGGTGCAATCATATTACACTGTACTTTTTTTAGTTAACATCATATGGTAAACATTTGAAGCATTCTTGTATGTTTCTCCTAGTCTCTATAATTACTATTTTCCTAGAGTCATGATGGTGCATCAAGTTGACAGATCATACTTAATCAACCCCCTCTTACTGGGTGTTTATATTACTACCACTGCTTGGGCAGTGAAACCTGTAAAAGAGGTGCTTTTTATCCATCTTCATAAATGTGGCTATGGAGTGTAGCAGCTCAAGAGCCTGCACGGAACGTTGTGGATTCTGGTTCCCCTATTAAGGAGATGCCAGCTGGCCTTCATTACAAGGGCTGCATGACTGAGGTTGGGTAACGCAACCCTCGACTGTTCCTCTCTGTTCTTTCAGGTCCCTCTCCATGAAAAAACTAAAAAGCAAATCAAATCCCCTGTGCATAGGATATGAAACCTATGTTTTCCAAAAGAAATCTAATGTGTTTGAATGAAAAATTCTCTGGAGTATCAATTTGATTTAACAAAATGTATTAAGGGGCTGCTATATGGTAAAATTGCCATGGTTAACCTCAAAAGCTCTGACTCAGAGAGACCTGGGGTTATTTCTGCTCTGTTCTATAATGATTGAATAGCCACAGCAAGTTCTTTCATCTTGCTCAGACACAGTTTCCTCAGTTGAAAAAATGAGAAGCCCATGATGTAATACATGTAAAGTATTTAGCATGTCCATGGAACACAGTTGGTGTAGAATAAAGCATAGCTATTATTATTGTTGTTGTTTTTATTATGTGTCTCTGAGGCTAAGCACCTTAAGCAAGTTATATTACTCACAGAAGCCTCTATTTCCATATTTATAAAATAGAACTCATACTAGTATCTACCTTTTGATCTGTTAGAAAAATTCAAGAAGGCAACGCATGTAAATAGCTCAGAATAGTGCCTAACACAAAGCAATCCTTCAATAAGTGTGAGTTATTTTAGTTTTGCTTTTAATGATCAGAGCAACCTGGCTAGCCCTGTATTATTCTCAGTCCTTGTACTGGGAAGGTAATGGAATCCTAGAGGGTCTCCATTACCTGTCGGTCATTCATCTATTGGATGTAAATACCAGAGTTGAAACTAGGACCAGCTTGACTTCAAAACCCATGCTCTTCCCATTCTTGCAAACACTGGGCAATTCTGTATGAATGAAAAAAGTTATTGATTGTCAGAATTCCATAATGTAGTGAGAAGAGCTACTAAGCATGAATATCTAGGATGAGAGATGGGGCGCCCTGAGGACAGAGGAAGATGTGGGAGCCAGTGTTGAGGGGATCAGAACAAGACGAGTCCTGCCTGGGGAAAGAGAGACTGGGGAGGCCTTGTAGAAAAGGCGACCTGTCCTGCGTTTGCCACTGCTCCCTGAACTGGTAGCAATTGTGAATTCCAGGAGAGCAGTAGTCGAAATGAACTTATATTTCTTCAGATGAGAAAAGGTGCCCTTAGGGAAGAAAAACCTGGATGGGCTTTGATATTCAATTTCCAAGCACTTCAGCTTCCAAGAGAACTCCAAAGACACCTTCCCCACCTACGTTTCTGCTACATTTCTCATGCTCCCTCTTCCTGTCCCCACCCTTTCCCTGCAGGCTGCTGCTCCTGCCACAGGTCATGGATTTGGGGAAACAGAATTTCTGACCGAGGCTTTTTTTAGTAGGAAGTCCCAAGTGGAGGGTGGAATACGGGAGAAGAGAATGAATGACCAAATGAAAAATTGGACATTCCTGCTTGCCTCTTCTTTCACTCATTGGCAGCCAGTTTAATGGAAGGAATTGTATTACATTAAAAACAGAAAAGAAAGAGGTTAAACAACAACTAATACCACCCAGTGAAATTCCTGTCATCTGGATGATCATTTTGCTTTGCTGGAGAGTTAAAAAGCATCTCTCCATTTTGTGCTGAAGTAGAATTTTGAATGGTCCCTCTTTTGGCACTGGCTGTCCCATTGCATTTGCCTGCAGGGGCTCCTAAGAACATTCCTAAGTGCTGTCTTTTGAGTAAGTTGGGAAGAATTAGGTTGGGGAGGCACTCCACAGACACCATGCTGCTTCATCTCACACTTTATCGGCTAACACCAAGGGCAACTTGTTCAAGGTATCAGGGCTCATTTCCAGCCTCATATAGAGGCAGCAGACACATGGGCCAGAGCTTCTCTGCTTGGAAGTATGTGAGCTTGGCCCTTGGATGACCCCAGAAGGTTCAATGGAGCTGGGAATTCAAGTCCACACGTATTTTTCCATATTAGTCCATACTTTTGCCTATGTATATGATAGTAGCTCCATCACACTTACTCCCTTCTGTATCTGCCTCTCCAGTTGAGCTGTGAGCTCCTTAAGGGAAGATGTACTTTATTTGGCACAGTTACTGGTCCCTGGAAGCAGCTCAGTGCTAGCACAGCAGAGTGAGTGGTAACAGCAAGGGTTCTGGGTGGAGGCTGCCTGGATTTTAATGCTGGTTCTGCTCCCCACTCTGTGACTTTGGCCAAATTACTAAACCTTTTAAGCATCAATTTATTCACCTATAAAATCAGACAAATGTTTAGTGCTTATCTCAAAGGGCAGGCTCCTGGATTAACTGAGACTACTCCATGCAACACTTGAAACCTTGAACCCCTTCAGTAAGTAGTAGTCATTACTGTAGTTACTATAGTTACTTTTATTGTTGCTTTTATGTTAAAAAATTAAAAAGGTAGAAATGAGAATCGGAACTGTGCATTTGTTACAATGAATGTTCTGTTTTGCTTCATTTTCTTTCCTTCCTGTTCTGGGTTTGTTTGGACATCACAGGCTATGATTTCTTTGGACAGTGGGTTTCTGGATTATCCCATCTGATATTCTATATATTTACTTGCATATTTATTTATCCCCTGTCTTCCTTTGATAGCAGGCAGGGGTTTTCATTCTGGTTTGTCATCGCATGGTACATGGCACATAGTAGTGAATTAGGGACTCAGTGATGGAAGCCGTCTCTGGGGTTTTACGTTTTTCAGTCTCAGACACTAGCAGAGAAAATACCCTGTCAATTCTAAGTTCAAAAATCCCAGGGATGGGGGGGTCCTTGGCCTAGTTTGGGTCAAATGCCCACATTGTGTATGAGATGAGACGGGACCACATGGTAATGTGGCCCTGGTGAATATGTAATGGAGGGAGGGGGGCAACCCTAGAACCAAAAGGCTGTGCTGAGTAGATAAAATAGTAGATGCTGAACAAAAATTATACAGTTCTTTCCTCTAAGGAGTTTACCTATAACAATTTTATCCTTTTCTCTCTAGTTTTGAATTTAGGAAGGGCAAGGCCATCTTGACCCAGAAAAGCCCTTTATGCATTTACCTGAAAGAAGATCACTTCCATCTTATCCTACAATCAGGCAGCAAGTATTTACTGAGTAATGATTGCCTGCCAGCAGCATGCAGTAAGTACCTTGTGATGTAGAGAGATAGACATGCAAAGCAGAGAAATAGATTTGGGAGTCATTTACATCCTGGTGAGAGAGGAAGTTCTGCAAGCAGATGAGCTCTCAGAGTAGACAGGTGGGGAAGGGAAAGAAAGCAATTTACAATCTCAGGAGACTTCACAGAAGGAGAGGGGTTGGTGACCATGTGCCAGCTGGAGCTGAGTGAGGACAAACTTCAGGGAACCCTAGTTCTGCACGGACCTGGGACACAGGAGGGGTCTACCCTCACAGGAGCCCCTCCCACAAATGCCACAAAGAGAAGGAGACTGATAAGCCTGTGCTTGTTAGCATCTTGAGGACGCAAGTTCTGTTTTGCCCAAATTTGCTTTTTTACTCTCTAACACAAGCTCTGCTTCTTGAATCACCCCAGGCAGTATACATGTGAATAACATTTCCAGTTCTTAAGGCACCCATTGCAGCCTTTAGTGGTCGTGAAGAAACAATACCAATGTCTCTGCCGTCAAAACTGAAAGGACAAATGGTACAGTGTTGTTACCCTTCCTTGTGTGATGGTGGTTACTGTTAGTTATCTTAACAACCTCAATGAGGCATCTTTTGTGCTTTTGAGAGGCCTATAAACACGATAATTTCAGGAATACATGGTATCCTTAGGGGTATTCAAGCACACAGAATTCTTGCAGCATCTGAGCTAAATTGATAGACTTTTAAAAATGATTGACAATTACCAATAACTGGAGGTTTTAAAGCTTATTTCATGTACTCCATGAATGCACTGCTTCAACTTCTATTTCTTAGAGGGCTTGTGATTTATCCACTGCAGAAAAAACATTTCAAAAAAAAAAATTCAAGGGAAACTCGGTGAACCAAATAAACCACATTTGGTCAGATACTTGTTTGATAACTGAATCACATATTGTTTACTTGGTTCACCTCCGTGAACCACCCTACCATGCCAAAGGCAAAATTGTTCATCCACAGAGCATGGATTAAGCACCATAAGATGGAAAGGACATGTTCTTTGTACTTAGGGAAATTAACAACTAATAAAGGAGGGTAAGACAGCTACATAGATAATTGGCAACAAGGTATAAGGCAACAGGTGGTAATTACAAAATGTCTAGCATATTTCCCAGCATGGTAAAAAATAATATTTTTGAATGAGTAAATAAATGAAGGCATTGACTACAAAAGTATAGGTGATTTCAGAGGAGAGAGAGGGAACCTCATGAAATGATAGCATGTACCTTCCTATTGAGTATAGAATTGGAGAGGAAGGAGAGGGTTTGGGAATATAGAGATGAAGGGAGGAAAGAATAGCACACATCTGGGAGAAGAATGTACGCAGAAGCATTGAGATGGGAACTGGAGAAACTGGGGAGGCCATGAGGGTAATTTTCAACCAAAGGCAGGCAGAATTGCCCAGAGGATATAAAGGATCTCAGGAAGTCATGATATTTATCGTGGCTAAACATAGTGTGCTAGGAGACTTGATTTTCATTTATACAATAGATGATGAGCTCTCTCTCTGGACTTAATAAGTCTTACAGCATTCAGACTATCTCTGTACATAAATTATGGTATTGTATGGGGTCTCCAACAAATTTTTGTTTCTTTTACAACCATAAGCTCAAGTAAAGTAGAGACAATCTATAGCATTTAAAATAACTTGAATAAAGAGGACAACAGTGTCTATGACTATGTGTATAGCATTCTTATTGGAAATCCTGTAAAAAACGTAAATTATCTACTTTAAACAAAGTGGTGTATGGTGTCTTTTGCACAGTATCATGGAAGCCTTTTGGTGTGAAGGCATAATTTATATTCAAAAAGATTCCATGATTTCACATTCATCAATTATATGAAAGGAAAATATTCCACATCTGTTCTCTTATCTTTTGTTTTGAACACATTGGATAAAAATTGGCCACCTCTTTCAAGCATAGGCAGTCTGAACATTCTGAGATGGATGCTACCGTTGGAGAGCTTCAGGGATTTTGCATACCATGTGTCTACATTGTGATTTTCTGTAACCTTCCTCCTTGGTGTGTGACAATTTGCTCAAAGCCTAAATATTATCAGCTGTTGGAAGAGGGGAACAGAAGCATAGATGACTGATGGAGATGTTTCATTTGAATAAACCAACAAGTCTAAACAGACAACCTTATTGGTTTACTGAACTGTAGACCGACCCTGTTCATATTGCAACTTGGGCCATCGGTTGGCTTAATAATATTTAACTACTTTATATTCTATTTGAAATAAACGGGGGTAGAAATAAATAGGTAAATGAATAAATCTCTAAATACAGTGTGTCCGTAATGTATCAGTGAGATATCAAACTAGTTTAAGTGAAAGAGGCCATCACTTCTTATCAGAAACAGAGACAGCAATTTATTGCTTGCTAAGTGAAGGAGAACTTTGCTTGTGAGCCCGCTCACTCTGAGCAAAGCAGAGGCCTAATGTGTAGGGGTTCAAGGATCCTGGAGTTGAGGGATTGGCAGAATTTCAAAAGCGAGAGTGTTTAGATATTGGTTGGCCTTTAGCTGGGAAAGTGTGGTTACCTAAAAATCGTTGTTACTCAATGGCTGATTTTCAGAAATATTGGGCTGTAACTGGTTGGCTTTTAGAAACATGGTGAACCATGCAAAATTGTTACTAATCAATTAGGGTGGATTTAAAGTTGGTTCTAGTGATTCCTTGCTGCTGTGGCTGAAGAAAGATCACTGCTTTCCTATAAGGTTAGGAACTTCTGTTGTCTCTAGAAACCATTGTTATCGTCCATGTCTAAAATTTAAAACTCTTGTCTGACCTTTTTTTCCACATTGAGGAATATAGTGAGAAAGGGATAAAATTCTTTTTACAAGATAAAGTATGAAAAAATACCAAATATTAAAATAGACTGTCAGAATTGTTGACAAGTGAAGATAACAAGTGATATATGAATTGTTAACTTTTGAATTAAAATTTTCTGTCTCTGGCTATATTATAGTCCTGAAATAGTTTAAGTCTGTGTATTTGCATTGCCTTCTAGATTATATAGAGCACATGCATTTACTTCAGATCTGCTGGAGAAAAATGGATACAATAAATTGAATTAGTTTGACATATTAGTTTGGAAGAAATAAAGGCAGAAAAAAGTGTCAGGTTGAAATAATAATTCTTTTTATTTCCCTTTTGTAAAACTTCTCCCTTGCAAGAATCTTGTATTCAAGGGCTCTGCAATAATGAGGATGGTATGAGGGTCACTGACTGGTGTGTGGCCCAAAGAAGGGTGTGAACAGGAAGAAATAATTTGAGAGTCAGAAAAATGGTTCTTCAAAATTAAAAAATAGATTTATTTTTATTCTGCAAGTGCCACTCTAGGATGAAGCATTCAGATTTTCTATATAGCTAGTAGTAGCCATTGAAAGAGGGGGACAGAAACATGAGTGACTGAAGATGTTTTATTGAATAAGCCAACAAGTCTAAACAGACAACTTCATTGGAGATCAACCTTCTGTATATTGCAGCTTGAGCCACTGGTGAGCCTCATCTCATGGTGTCTGATTTTGTACTATTGGAGAAAGTTGTCATATAACCCTGAGACCATCCTGAGGACTACTAAAATATCCTTTCGTTTTTAGACATCTATGATTGCTAAACACCCACGTGGCTCTCTAAAGACCCCACAGTTTTGTTAAGAAGAGAGTAGATGCACGTCTGTCACATTAAAAAAGAAGCAGACTCTGGAAATGCATAGGAAGGGAATGTGGAAGGGGTGAAGAGGGAATCAGCCTAGGGAGGTGGGTATTAAAACAGTCATGAGGGGCGTTTGAAATGGGCCAGTGGAAGGGGGTTTCAAGTTGTAACAAGAATATCAGCTGACAGAGCCGCACAGTGAGTGGGAAAAGAACAGGAGATGAACCTGGCAGCTCTGCCTCAGGGGCGGTGCCTGAAGCAGCTTCTTTCTGTCATTCCTGAAAAATGCAGTGAGGAAGAGCTGGAAAGGGTGAAAACAAGACAGAGAAATAGAGGACCCTTTCTTTACAACATTTCCCTCCTGCTGTAGCTACACCTTTGAGCCCTTTAAAGCACTTACAATCATTCTACTTAACGTTTGCTCACTTAATTGCATCTTATCCTGTATTGTTCTCTAATTGTCTCAGGTGTGTCTAAGTCAGGCTTCCTAGAGGGCAAAACTGCACTCTACTCTCTTGGTTCTTCATGGCAGAGCTAAGCACAAGGCTGACAGCATAATTAAGCAAGCTCTCATTTCGGACTTGATTGGCTGACTGATTAAAATGGAAGTAAACAGCTTAGGTAATTATTTTTTCCATTGCTAAGAAGATTGGAAGACATTTATTTCATAACTCTTGCCAGATGAGTCTGAGAAACAGTATGGTTGCCTTGAATCCTTGGGCCTCAGTTTGACAATATGTAAAATTTGGTGATAAACCTTGGCAACACTAGCATTGCCCCAGAAGGCAGGAGTTAAATGGACTGGGTGGGACTCCAGCCTGGTCTTTGCAGAGTGTTGGTAGCATCCTGTGGAGAAGCAGTGCACATAGTTTTGTGCATGGAATTTTAATACCTGGGAAGAGCCAATATGAGGTATACTTTTTTCCTGCATTGAAATTCCTTTTTTAAAAGTGGTGAAATGGTGAAAGCATTTTGAAAAATGTTTTACTATTTTACTTTTGGTTCCCAAATTATGCACTGCCTGGATTTGTGTACCCCTGGATAATGAGGGAACATCACAGACTAGAAGATAACAATAACTCTTGAATAGGGTAAGAAAGTCGTTTATCTTTCTGTTTCCACTCTGCCAGCAAGCATCTGAAAATCACTAACATTCCTATTTGAATAAATATTTTGGTAAGATATGTTCATTTGAATTTCTACCCTCAATAACTTAGATTGTGATGTGAAAAAAGGAAAGAGATGAAATAGTTTTTATTAAGAATTTCAACTGCATTTCTGAAAGTGCTGTTAATATTAGAATATCTTTTTCTATTTGATATTTTCCCTTCTCCTGCGCAGGTTTGACTTGAACAGTTAGTGATGTACTGCTCTATAGGAATGTGTGCACAGGAAATGACAACAGATAAAGATTGGAGATATCCCTCACCCTCTTCATACATTTATCGCCTGCTCTCTGCAGGTGTTGCCAATTAAGTTATAGCTTTTCGTAGCCCAGAGCATTTTATGTCCTCTTTTGGATCTTGAAATGTAGATACTGGAGTATGGAAACTCAGTTGAACTCTATGCACCCTCATAAAAAATGTCTAACTTCTCTAATTAAGACATTTTAGAGGTTGCTAGTGATAACAAGTCTTGATGGCCCATATGGAAGATCAGGAGTAACAGCTATGTTGGAGAGAGAGGTCTCCTCCAGATTGTGAACAGTGTTTAACCTAATAGCAAAAAAAGTGACATGTTGGGGGAAAATCAACAAATAGTCACTGAGTGTTTCCTGGAGTTAAGTCTCATTTGCTGTGGGAAATATAGAGCCAAACAAGACAGGATCCCTGGTCTTGGGAAGCTCACAAAAGATTTCAGGAGGCTAATTGTAACAATATAAGGAGGAAAAAAATTGGCTCAAATATAGGTCAAACTTAGCTTGATTGTACAACGTCAGAAGGTAGGCATGTCAGACAGTGATCTGGGGCACGCTGTACTTAGTTTGAGCTTGCAACAAAACAAAAAGTGCCTATAAATATAGTAATTATTATAAAATTGACATAATTTCTCCTATTCTTAGGCTTTTCTTGCTGAGCTCAAATTCCCCAGGTTCCCTGACCTTGCTCACACAAGTTCTTTTGGAGGCAAGCATTCTCTCATCATTCTAATATTCTCTATCTGTGCAAAAACTGCCTGAACTCTCGATTATATCTCTACAGCACAGAATATATACTAACCATCACCTCCCATGACCTGGATAGTCTACCTCTTTTAACACAGGTCAAGCTTGCATCAAATTTTGTCATGCAGGATCACACTGTAGACCTATGTTTAGTTTATGGGCAGCTAAGCCTTTTGTTTCATTTTCCACGTGAGTTTTTGCTGAAACACATCTCCCAAGAGAATTTGAAAATTAAAATTTTGTACAGAACTAACTTAGATTTTGTTAAAATCCAGCTAATTTGTTTTGACCTATTGTTCTCACCAATCACATTTGTTTTTCAAAATCCTGGTAACATCATTATATATACGAATGGCTCTTTTCTGCCTTAAGGTAGCCACTATCAAAATTATTTAGAAATCCATGCTGTTATTTTTTTCTTAAATCTCATTGTATACTGCTTGGAAAGATTCTGAAATTAGGTTCATTCACTCTTCTTGCTATAGGAAAAATGGCGCATATTGCAAAAAGTCCATTTATCCTCTGTCACCATAACAATCTGTTGGCCTCAACCCAAATTTCCAAATGATCTTTTGTCACTGCCTTTTATTTTTCTTCTATAGCTAAAATGAAGGCTTCTTTGATTTGAGTTTGGTTCCTAAAGAGTTTGCCTTTTCATAGGTCAGGTGTTATTTGGTACAGAAATAGTCAGCTTACGTATCCGGAGTTGTAGTTTAACACATTTCTGAAAAGGAGCGCTAAAAAATACTGTCTCCCCACTGTGCCTTCAAAATGACTTATGTTGCTTTATGCTAATATTAACAGGCTGCTTCAGGCTGGAACAACATGCTGGAAAATTGTGGTCTGCCATGCATTTCCTTTGATGTTATTCCATGCCAGATCAGCAGGGAGTTTGCCCAGCCTTGACTGGGTGTAGTTTTCGAAGTTCAAAACTGTTACTTCAGTACCACTTCTCGGGACAGCTCCCAATACACCTATATCATCTTCCATTTCATTTTAGACTTGTAAAGGACAGCTCATGTTTTCAAAAGAACTGTATTGTCATTGCTTCTCTTTTATCTAGCTTTCTGGTTTGTTTGCATAGAGTTGCTTATTACTATTTTTATTTTTAAGCACAAAGAAACTTGAGAGGAAGAATGGCACGTTGACCATAAAAGATACATTATTAGATGGCTCTAAAATGCTCTGTAAAAGCATTAGCTACAACCTCCACTTTAATAACACTATAACCATCCCCTCACCTCAAAACATTAAAATTACCACCAAACTGAAAAATATTGCTTAATGAGCTTAAGCATAACAATAATATAATCCCTACAAATATGTGCATTAAATACTTTACCTGCATTATCCCATAAAATCCCTGTAATAAGCCCACAAAGTTGCTACCATGGTCTAAGGTTATTTGCTCAGGTTTTCAGAGTAGAATGCCTGGGTCAAATCCTGGCTCCACTCTTTTCTCCTACGTGAAATTGGTGAAATTTCTTAACTTCTTCAAGTCTTGGCTTTTCTCTCTATTTATGAAGCTAGTTGTAAAATATATCTTATGGGTTGTGTTAGGAATTAACATAAGAATATAGATGTAAAGTATTCATCAAAGTGCCTGGAAAATGGTAAGTAGCAATGGCTACCATTTAATGAGTACTGATGTGTTTCACCACTGTCCTAGAACTTTCTGTGCCATATTAATTTAATCCTCGTAAGGACTATTATCATCTTCAGTTTACATATTAGGAAAATGACGGTGAGTAAGGTGTAATAATTGCTCCACAGGTACACAGCTTACTGGGAAGTATGTCGCAAATACAGAGCTTAAAATCTGGAAATATATGCATCTAGCTTTTATTAAATATCCAGTAAACATTCCTTTTTATGGTTGTTGTTAGCAACTCAAGAAGAAACGTAGAAACCCTTCTCTGACATAGTGAAAAATGATTCAGCAATTGTTTCACAGAACTAAATATATGGACACAATCTAGTTAGCATGACAATTACTGTAACTAAACCATTTAACTGAGAACCTTAGGCTTGTTTCTTCTAGAATATCTTTGCAGCAGCCCCATACGGTCACTGTCATGGTGGCCTTTGTTTTCCCAAGCAGGAAACTAACAGCAAGAGTTCCTAAGGTTGTACAGCAAATTAGGAGTGAAGTCAGACCTCTGGTTTGCAAACTAAATCTCTCTGATCTGCACGATGCTTCTCTTGAAAAGCATACACTCAATAAAGGGGATTGTTGAATAAATGAAAGAATCATGCAGAAATGTTTTACTCAATGTACTAGTGCTGTCCAACGAAATACTAAGTGATGTTGGGAATAGTCTATATCTGCAATGGCCACTACAGTAGCCACTAGATACATGTGACTATTGAGTACTTGAAATGTGGCTACTGCAAAAGAGGAACTAATTTTTTTTTTTTTTAGTTTTAATTACTTATAGTTACTGTAAACTTAAGTGATATAGTCAGGCTTCTTTCTAGACTATGTCACTTGTATCTTTTCCTGCAACTCTTTTCCTCTAGATCTGGAATTCATGCTTAAAATCATACAGTGCTAGATGCAGATGTTTGGTGACTAGCCTTCAACTAATAACAACACAAAATATGTTCTTTCCTCACTCTTGATCAGGTACAGCATCTAAAGCTGTGTTCCATTTATTCTATTTCCTGTCAGGGAGGGTGTCTTACAAGTGATTTGTACAAGCCATCAGCCATAGCATTAAGAATCAGCAAACTTAAAACAACACCTAATGTTACAATAGATTTGCTGCTTTGTTTTCATGTTGAAATCTTTACTTGTGGTGCGTGCTCCATGTTATGAGATCTTTGGTTTGCTATACTTGATGCCACAGAGCCATCAGTATCCACTATTGACAAGCTGTCAACAACATTGTAGAATTATCTGCCAAGTTGTATGTAATTTCTTGAGAACAGTGTTTCCAGTAACAAGGAACAAAGCATATGCCTTGGAACTTGGCAGATATGAAATATTTTTCTGCTTCTTAATCTGTAATATCCCCATCTCATGTATGAATTGAGAAATCTTAAAGGACAAAGATGAAAGAGTAGAATAAAAGAAATGAAGTAACATATATACCCTGAGATCAGTTATATTTTTGAAAAAGCTTTCTTTAGGAGTGAAAGAAATAAATTCAATCAGATGAAGGTGTGAGGACTCTTTCAATTGGCAGAGACTCAGTGTTATATTGCAGAAAAGAATTTAGTGTTGACAGACAGATTGGGTAGAAAAGGGAATACACCTTTTATGTTCTTGCTTTCTGGTCCCCAGGAAAATGGAATTTTGTGCTCTCCTCATTTACCTAATGTCAGGGAATATTTCTTAGTCTTCTGTCTCAAAAGAACAACATATTATAAAATTATTGCTTAATTTAGGACAGCATTGTACTAACATACCATGAAAATTAGCTTATCAACACAAACATTTTTCTGACCCCAAATCCTATTTCAGAGTTCACAAAATGGGAACAGATAATCCTGGCCTCAGAATATAAACAAAAAATTTCTTTTGAAACACCATGTAACCTTTATAGATGTATGCTTTTCTTTTGGTCTGTGACGACTGACTTTTCGAAGCTGTTTACTTACTTGTATTTTAAAATATATGCCTGATATGGGAGGAAATAGGTAGATGACACGTTCTCAATAATAAGACCAATATAGCCATATGGTCAGAGACCATCGCTGAAGGAACAATGGAAGATAAGATAAACAATAACTGTGAAGGTCTTCTTATGTGTGTCCACCTCAGCTAAGAGAGTGCTGAAGAAAAAGTCTTCACCTGGGAAGTCAAAAGACCTGGGACAAACTCTGGTACTAACATGTAGGTTAGTTATTTAATCCCCTCTATTTCTTTGTTTTTAAAAGGGAAGATAACTTCTCCTACACATATCTCAGTGCTATTTGCACAAACATCAAATAAAGCAATATTTGTAAAAATACTTAGGGAATTCCGTTGATTTAAAAATACTATGATTTGTGTACAGATAGCATTGTAGATATAAATTTTCAGCAGTCTAATGACATGCATACTGATAAGAAAATATTTTGAAGGAAAAGAATAAAACCCCAGAGAAGGGCTGTAGGAGGAAGAAAGACATGGACAAGTTTTGCGTTATATTTAATTATGGAATGTGGTAAAAAATTTCCCCAGGTCTGAAAGAGGGTAAATTATCAAATACATTATAGAATTCCAGTAATAACTTTATTCTATAAATAAAAAGTCATCCTAATTCAATTTGGATGTTGTTAAACTTTTTATAAACCAAGATGGTTTATATGCATTATATCTACAATCAAGAAATCTAACTGTAAGTAAAATCCGTATGTCAGGTTGAAAGGATAGTTTTCCAAAGGAAAGAAGATCTATGACGAAGTGTCCTGATTTTTCTTGGTGTGCATTGTGCACGGACTTAGCTCCCCAATCAGGAAAACATGGTGTTGAATTCCCATGCATCAACAAAGCACAAGCCATCACCAATCTTCTAGGGAAAAAAGTCTATGTGTGCGGCAATAATAATATAAGGAGAAAAAAAAAAAGATTGTAAAATGAAAGGACAGAGTTTCCTGTTTGTTATTTTTCAAAATAATGACTGTGGGTTCTCTCCCCACAGAAAAGATGCTATTTATTTTTTAATGATGAGCTGTTTCCCGGAGAAACAAAGTGGCATTCTGTCGACACCATATGGCGGCAGAAAAACAGATTCCACCGTGTTCCATTTGTTAGACTGTCTTATGCATTTCTGTATCCATAATTTATGTGGGGGCCTCTGTGATTGCCAAAATATTCAAATGGATTTCTCTTAGCAGGGCAGCCTGCATGGGGGGAGAAAGGTTTTCAAAACAGCAGGACCTGAACAGTCTCCTGCTGCTCGGAGAAGAGAACACTTCCAAGCTTCTGTCCTTCTGGCGGCTTTCATTGTAATACTAATTTACATCCTTGGTTTAGGGACCATGTTTGCATTCAGGAAAAGCAGCTTATGTTCTTTTATGCTAATACAATCATACTTGAATTATCACCCACACCCTTAAAGTCATATTACTCCTTCTGCCTTGGTATAAGCAGAGAACCTGGCCTTTAAGAAATTAAAGAGTGCTAATACATGGCAGTTGACTGAATGATACCATTTGAACACATTGATTCTGCAGCTGGTTTCCAAAAAGACATCTGAAGTGGTTATGGATACATTAAAAATAGTCATGAAAGTCTTCCTTTGCTGTCTAAGCATATGATTACCGTCTATGTATTCAGAGGCTGTTTTCAGTGGAAGTCGAGTGGTATTCTCTGGTGCATAAATAGAAACATGTCAAATACACAATACAGAATATAAAGAGGGTATTTGATGAGTCAGACTAATTGATGTTTTGGCAAAATGGAATGTCTGAATAAACTTACATGTTCATATGCATACTTTAGAGAACAGTAATCTAAAACATAAGCATTCTATTAAAATAATTTTTGAAAAATTCTGGAGAGTTTTAGATACCCCTTCAGTAAACTTAGCCATTGCATGTTTTATTATAGTGCATTAGGGGAACCTCAAGTAATTTCATATGGAAAAAGAAAACCAGATGTAGGAAATACTGTTTAATTACAGATGAAAGATATAGCAGTAATGCAATTAACACTCCTAGAAGGTTCTTTTCCTCAACCTGTACTAGAATGGCTAAAAGTATAGGCTACCAAAGAGATGGCTCATTATTTGCTGTTTTAAGGTATAAATAGAAGGTTTAGGCTTTGGATTATAAGGGATAGAACTAAGGGCCCAGAGACTGTCAATGATGCTCATTATTTTCAAAGTAATTTGGATAGACCCCTAGGAAGTACTACTATTTTTCAGGATGAAAGGGAATGGAGGCACAACTGTACTCACTTACCTGATGCTTTTTCTTTTCAAGAGGCAGAATTTGAATGGGCCCAAAGTAATGCTCTTACTGGCTTAAGTGTCAAAAAGCTTGTTTTCCCGTGAGAGAGCCTTTTAATGGAGGCCTGGAAGACAGTGAAATACAGAGAACTCTCTCACTGGAGCCCATGAAGACAGAGTAATAGTTGGTCTATCAAAATAAAGTATGTGAGAACCCTGTCTCTTACGTTTTACTTAAAAAAAATAAAACCTTTTGCCTGGAGATAGGTAAAAATTTCAGAAGCAGAGTCAAAAGTAATCTCAACTGGTTTGCCACGTTATTTGATGTCCTGTCACTTTGACCTGGTTCTAAATCTTGTTGTAATAGATGATATAACACTGACTAATTGCTCCAAATTGCAGGATATTTGATTTGTGCATTGTTGATACCAGAGAATTGGGACATTTCTAAGAGCCTCAGCTCTCCCAGGAAAGCTTATTGAAGGAAAGGATCTGACTTTAGTCAGATCTATGGTTAAAACTAAAATTTCATACTTTCCCCTTTTTCAATTAAAAAGTTATACATTCAATTAGACTACATCTGTGAACCTGCTTTAGCAGTAATTAAGATGAACATTATGATATGGGTAATAAAAAGTAATAGTTTCCTCAATCTCTTGGGTTTTTTGAAATACATTTTCTCGATGGAAATCAAATTATTTTATTGCATAGAAGTGATTCCTCTTTATTCAATAGGTGAAGCGATGCATGGGCTATTGCTTGTACAACTACTAAAGCAGAATCATTAAGAATAAAGTTTAGGGCGGGGCGCGGTGGCTCAAGCCTGTAATCCCAGCACTTTGAGAGGCCGAGACGGGTGGATCACGAGGTCAGGAGACCGAGACCATCCTGGCTAACACAGTGAAACCCCGTCTCTACTAAAAAATACAAAAAACTAGCCAGGCGAGGTGGCGGGCGCCTGTAGTCCCAGCTACTTCGGAGCCTGAGGCAGGAGAATGGCGTACACCCGGGAGGCGGAGCTTGCAGTGAGCTGAGATCCGGCCACTGCACTCCAGCCTAGGCGACAGAGCCAGACTCCATCTCAAAAATAAAATAAAATAAAATAAAGTTTAGTAAATAAAGTTATTGGGTGGCTGCTTTTTCACAAAAAGGTTTGGGTCTGTATTAAATTAACAGGAAATACATCTAGAGTTTTCTTGAACTAACCAATCCTCACTGGAGAAAAGAAACGAAATGGCCTTATTCAAGGACATCCATTTGAAATCCATAAATATTTTATAAGGATGGAATAAATTGCTTATTTTCAAACAGGTGCTATTGTAAAAATTATTTTGATTTTTCTTTTGCCTCAGGGCCCTTGAACAAAATAACAATATATCATGTACATAGTACTTAGACATTAGGTTATGTCTGAGTTTTCCATAATTGGCTCAGGCAGAGGGAGGCTCACACGTAGGGTTTCTCTGCTGTCTCCCCAGTGTCTTCCTATAAGGAAAATCATGCCTTAAACAGGACCAGCGTCTCATTGCTCATTCTGTAAATTGTCAATTGAAATGGTACCATTTCCTTCAAGATAATGACAATAGATTGAAATGTATTCTGCCAACTTGTTTGATAGATAATTTCCACCCTCCATCAACACATTCAAATGTTCTCTGTATTTTATGGATGGTTTTGCATTTGAACAACAGCAGAAACTGTATTAGGAAATGTTTTTTTTTTTATTTGTAATTCTGACTCATTTTTCTTTTGGATTGTAGGCTTTCTATAAGTAATGTGTATATTATGCAAGTTTAAGATGGAAAAAATTGCTGCTTGAAAGAAATGATGCAAGAAAAGATGGTGTCACTGTCCCACCACCTACTTATTTCTGGTTGTATGTCTAGGGGAGGGAGGAAGCTGAGATGAGCCATCTGTACTCTGCTTCTGTCTTCTGTAAGGCTAATGGTGCCCGTTAATGAGGTAAGTAGCAAGCTGAGATCAGGGCCTGATCTGTGATCAGAATCAGAGATCAGTGAGTAGCCAAAGACATAATTTATCTCACAAAGAGCATTCAGGTGTGTTTGAGGCCAAGGTTAGATCATTTTCTGGCCTTGGTCAGGTGGTCAGTAATTAGAAAACATGGTAAAGTGAACCAATTTCTATGAATATGGAAGTCTTGGAAAAGATGTGCACATCCCGGCTCTGATCACCATTTTCTTGAACGCCTTGTGGTCTGAATCCTTCTGACATAGACTTTTATAGAGCTACTTTGAGTGGATTTCCATTGCTTGAAAACATATTTCCTGCCTTGGACAACCAAGGAGAAGTTGCCAGCTGAAGAAACCAGGTGACAAGGAACCAACAGAAAATGATGACAACAAAAAGAAAACTATCCTGGGTATGTATGTGATTGCTGCCCCTCTGCTTACACCCTCCTTTAAGAGAATTGCCCTGTGATCAAACCAGGGAGCTCCACCAAACCCAAAGAAATGCATAAAGCAAGCTTGTTTGTAAGATTCTTTGTTTTGGAAATTTGATCTAAGTGATACAGAAAATTATGGAAGCTTGTGGCTGAGTAGAGATAATTTTGATGCCAGAATTAAGATTCAAGTATCACTGCTGCTGCTGTTAAGGCTACTGAGGTTTCTGGAGCTGGGCAGGTGGTCACATATGGTAGATTGCATTATTGGCCCTGATTCTACATCTCTCTGTATCCAAATCCTTTGCCATGTAACTTTGCAATTCCTCCTACTAAAAGAGCAGGATGTATTTCCCTTCTAGATTTTGGGTTTGGCCATTTAACTTGCTTGGCCAATAGAATGAGATAGAATTGACAGTATGCCAGTTTTGAATTAAGGCTTTAAGTGGCCTTGAATATTTCTGCTTGCCCTTCAGTGTATCTGCTATTGCAAGAAGAGCATGTGGCTGGGCGTGGTGGCTCATGCCTGTAATCCCAGCACTTTGAGAGGCTGAGGTGGGTGGATCACAAGGTCAGGAGTTCGAGACCAGCCTGGCCAATATGGTGAAATCCCGTCTCTACTAAAAATACAAAAATTAGCTGGGTGTGGTGGCGGGTGCCTGTAGTCCCAGCTACTCAGGAGGCTGAGGCAGGAGAATCGCTTGAACCCGGGAGGCAAAGGTTGTAGTGAGCCGAGATCTCTTACCACTGTATTCCAGCCTGGGTGACAGAGCAAGACTCCATCTTAAAATAAAAAAAAAAAAAAAAAAAAAAAAAAAAAAAAAAAAA
>NW_016806571.1:318427-331231 GCF_001698545.2 Rhinopithecus bieti
GGCGGGTGCCTGTAGTCCCAGCTACTCAGGAGGCTGAGGCAGGAGAATCGCTTGAACCCGGGAGGCAAAGGTTGTAGTGAGCCGAGATCTCTTACCACTGTATTCCAGCCTGGGTGACAGAGCAAGACTCCATCTTAAAAAAAAAAAAAAAAAAAAACATGCCTCAGTTAGTCTGTTGGTTGAAGGAGTATGAAAGACACCTGGAACAGAACTAGTGCTGTCACCTGACAGACCATAGGGAGAATTAGTCATCCAGCCACTGCAGCTTGAAGTAGAGCTGCTCAGCAGAGCTCAATGTCAATCAAACCCCACCAAACCCACAAACTCATAAGCAACTTAACAATTGTTGTTATAGACACTGAGTTTTATAATTGTTTGATAGCAGCAATAGCTAATTGATAGATAAGGCCTCAGGTCTGAGCACCATTTTCTTGGATGCCTTGAGAGCTGACTCCTTCCGATACAGCCTTGTTATGGGGCTACTTTGAGTGGATTTTCATTCTTTGAAAACATAGATTCTGCCTTGGACAATCACAAGAGGTCCTTTTGATAGATTTGTAGTAAGGAAGATCCTACTGTTTGGACCTGGTGGTAGAATGCTGAGAGATGTCACAGAGACTATAGCAGTTCCTTTCTTTATTTCCACGTTAGCTTTTGGAAATGATTTTTAAATAAGAAAAAGGAGAACAAAAAACAAAAGCTGGGATCAAAAAACCCCATCTCTTAGTGAAGGACTTGCAGCAACTGAAACCACTTGAGGTTAGGAGTAGGTCTAAGAGCCTACTGTGGCATGTCCTTCCCAGTTTCAGGGAAACATAGAAGCAAATTACCATCAAACGTGTCTTTGTGGTCCTAGAATTAAGATAACAGAAAGTTGACGACAGGATTTATATGTTGGAAGACATCAAGCTTGGTATACCATCTTTGCCTGGCATGTGGAGTCTCGGGGAGCTCTGCCATCTCTGCATATTGGATGGCATTGCCAGTGCCTATACATAACTTTGTGACTTAACTTCCCTGCCTCAATGTTCTTCAGCCATGTTAATATCTTGAGTTTAGTGTTCTTCCCTCCAGCCATGTTGCTCTTAACCATAACTCATGCATCTCCCTTCTGATCACACAAAATTTCATACTTAAAAAGAGCATTTTAATTTCTCTTTTTAAAGCATCTCTGGAGAGCCTGTTTCTACTGATCTCAGGAAATGTATGGGCTGGACCAATGATCAATTTCAGTCTAAATAACATTTGTTGTTTAACTTCTTTGATGATATCAATTTTACCTAATATTTCCAGCACAATTTAGGAACAGTATTTCATCTTGTAAGCGACATAATATCTTGCTTTTTTCATTTTCCTTCATGGTGTTCTTAGTGTGGTAATAGAGTTGAAAGTGTTATATTATGTAGAAGAATTCTGATCTTCTCCTTTGGGGCTGAGAGATCACACAGAGAGCAGGATACACAGGGCCAGTGATCAGTTCCCAGCGGAGCTAATTGATAAGGAACATATTTTATGAATGAAGTTACAAGATAAAAACTGAGACTAATGAAATACCTCAATGACTCCAAAGTAATTAAGGAAGGCATTCCATACACTACCTCTAATTAGATGCTGAGGCTGAGAATTCGCAATTGACTCCGTATTGTCTAGCGGTGCTGACCCCTTGTTTAATATAACAACAAGTGAGAATATTCACAGCAAAGGAAAGGAAAACCTTCTTTCTAAGGTGACAAGGAGCCATTTCAGGAAGACTGGGGTGAGTACTACATAATTACAACCACAGTCAACTTCATGCAGTTTATGTTTTTCGAAAGATTCCTTCAGCCAAACAAGTTCAAGAGATATTTTTAAAAATAACTTTTGTTAAGAAAACTAACTCTTTAGCTTTAAAACAATAATAATAGAGCCAGGTGCGGTGGCTCATGCCTGTAATCCCAGCACTTTGGGAGGCTGAGGCAGGTGGATCACAAAGTCAGGAGATCGAGACCATCCTGGCTAACAGTGAAAACCCGTCTCTACTAAAAGTACAAAAAATTAGCTGGGCATGGTGGTGGGTGCCTGTAGTTCCAGCTACTTGGGAGGCCGAGGCAGAAGGATGGTGTGAACTCAGGAGGCAGAGCTTGCAGTGAGCCGAGATTGCACCACTGCACTCCAGCCTGGGTGACAGAACCAGGCTCTGTCTCAAAAATCAAACAAAACAAACCCCCCAAAACCTGATAATAATAAAAAATAAGGTCACACATTTTCTCTCATTAGTATTTTCAACTTCTTAATCCAACCTTAGTTTCCCTTGGCCATTATTTCTATAAAATATCGTACTCCAAACTTTTGTTGATTCTTACACACTGAATAATGTGTAAGCTCACTTTCCGCTTTCTTTCAAAACCTTCTCTTTTAAATTACCCTCACTGAGATTTTATTGCTTCTCAAATATGTGATGAAACCATCATAGACAGAAACCAAAGAATGGATTTTAATCAACAGGACTTTACTGAGTATCTAGTGTTTGTTCTAGATGTAGTAAAAAAGCAGAAGATTTGACCAGGTACCCATGATGTAGAATTTTACAGTCTATTCTCAGAAATGAAACACACAAAACAGAAGCCAATAGCATATGACAGAACATAATTATGTGTGGGACTGTGCAGCAGAATTTTTCTTGTAGGAGTTCAGATGAGAGGAGATGAATGAGGCCTGAAATACCAGCAAAGGCTCCAGAGTGGGAGGAGAAACTCAGAGGGTCTATAAAAGGTGCTGAATTTGGACAAGTGGAATGGAAAGTCGTGGGCAGCAAATTGAGTGACTGAGCCAGGAAGGGAATATTAGCATGAGGCATTTGTGCCAAAGGGAGAAATGTGTAATTGACGTTTGTGGGTTTGTCTCCATCATGGCTTTTATGAAAATGAAACCAGAATCATATATAATTATTTCACTTTCAATAAATCATGGCCATTTTCCCAAGTTCTGAATAATTAGAGATGGCAGAATGGAATAATTTAAAATCACTTTTAATTCTTCTTCATTAAAAAAAACCTTCCCTAAATAGAATCTTAGAGTAGACACAGACCCTGGGAGATATCTATTTAGATTCCTCCAAATGCAGAAACTTATTCTTGAACCATTGATGGGTACCTGAGGTCCATGAGCCCCTAGTATGTTATTTATTAATATTTTGTTAAATATACATGTTTTCACATAGAGATGTTTCATAGTTGTGCATTTCTAGAGGCATTAAAAATCCTCACAAGGCTTACAAACCAGTGGTCTATTACATCTTTTCCAGGTGGCCATTGACGAACAGTGACAGGGAGTTCATTGCCTGCCAATGCAGCCGGTTGTAATTTCAACAGCTATAATGTCCCCTAAGTTACACTGACCACCAATCAGTGGTCCTGGTTGGGCCCTTCTTTGTGGGTGGGGATCTGTATCCAGGAGAACTGATGTATAGGAGCCAGTCAAGATGAGTCCTTGTGCCCATTGCTCAGGTATTTCTATCGTCATCATTGACAACTTTTGCATATTCCGGTTCAGAAGAATCTGAACATGAGTTTTCTATCAGGTCGGTGCAAAAGTAATTGCGGTTTCTGCCATTACTTTTAAAGTTGTCAATAGCAACTACTACTGACAGAAATTGTAATTACTTTTGCACCATTCTAAATATTTGTTTTCATTCCGTTTATAAAATAATATTAAAATAAAGGAGGAAACCTAGGAGGCCATTTGACTTACCTCACAGAGCTCAGCCTACAGGCAAAGCAGCATAAAAGTGGTAATGAACAAACATATCAGCTTCCATTGCTTTGCTTTCCTTCATTAGATAGATTTGAAAGGCATTTTTACTTTGGGTTCGTAAGTCTTCTCCCTAATGAGTAGGAACTATTTAAAATAACATCCTGATTTAGAGTTTTCTCTGACTTATTTTTTAATGTGATATATTAGAAATCCCCTTTTCACTTATATCTTTCAGAAGTGGTGCCAATAATGTGGGGGACAATAAATTATTCAAAGTGGGGGAAGCCATATAACAAACAGGAGAGCCAGCAGTTTATGAAAGATAGCTGCACACAAATGCACATTTGCCAGCAATGCCGACAACAAATCAGAAATGATATATGACCTTTCTCACATGCCTGCAACATTTAATATCTTTGAAAGACATTAAAGTTGTCAAATATTTAGACCACGATCTGAGAGGCAGTGAAAATATAGTATCTCTGTTTACAAACAGGCTTAGAGCCTGGTTACAATTACCCATGCCTGTCTTTTCCTAAAGGGTAAACATCTTTCACATATTTGTTTGCTAGTGTACTTTGCTTTGCAAAATAGTTCTGATCCTGAGGTGGTGTTTGTTAATCCAATCCCACTTTTCCATAAACTAGAATTATCATTTCAGAGGCAGTTATACTTCATTTGTGTTCAATTTCTGATTCATGTAGGCTCCTACCATTTACATTTGTTTGCCCCCTTCCCCCTGCCCTGTGTTTAATATTGAATGATTTATAAGCAGCTACTTCAATGCATGGAAGAAACTGTTTTTTTTTTTAGGCAGGTAGTAGTGAATATTTTGGAAGTAAAATATAGTTTTCTAATTCTTTTGCTTTATAAATTGGATTTTAGTTTAGGTTCATCTTTTGTGATTTTTATTATAACAATTTAAACATAAAATAATAGAGAGAATAGTATAATGAACATATCACCCAACCTTAACAACTATTAACTCATGAACAATTGTGTTTTAACTATACCCTCATATTGCTTTATTTTAACTTGAAGCAAATATTAGTTGTCATATTATGTCATTTTACCTATAAATATTTCAGAAATGCTGAAACATAAAATTATAAAAATATGACAATATTACCGTAATTATACACAAGAATAATTAAAACATTAATATTAGCAAATATCATTACTGCTAAAATTGTCTTGATTGTCCTGTCATATTTTGTTGTTAACAGTTGATTTGCATCAGGATCTACATAATGTCCTTTTGTTGTAATTGCTTTGATGTGTCACTTGGAAATGTTTTATTAGTTTATCCTCTATCTCTCCCCTATTTTTCCTTGTATTTAATTGGGGGAAATGCTAGTTGCTTTGTCCTGTGGAGCTTCCTAAAGTCTGTGTTTTGCTGCTTAAATCCATGTAGAATAGTCTAACATAATAGCTTAATCCCCCACTTTGAATAATTTATTGTCCTTCCACATTATTGGCACCACTTCTGAAAGATGTACGTGGCAAGGGGATTTCTAATATATCACATTAACATGTGTTCCTGTCCCCTATATTTCTTACACATTGGTATTTTGGTGTAGAGACTTGATTAGATGCAGGTTCAGTTATTTGGCAATAGTACTTCATAGGTGATACTAAGTTTACCCATCAGGAAGACATAAGTCTGGTTATCTCTCTGTGATGCCATTGATGGTCATTGCTTAGATTCATTAATTATCAAGTATACAAAAATGGTGTTAAGGTTTAGTTCATATGGAAAAGACAGGTTAAATATTTGGCTTTTCTTTAGTTGCCTGTTTTCAATAGAATGAGTTATTCCCTAGCAACCTCCAAGGTGACAAATAAGAGTTTTTGTCAATATTTTTTGAACTCACAGATTGAAGCACATTTTATGTTTCAATCCATTGCAATTATTATTCTTAATGATGGTATCAAATTGCATCATCATTGCCTGCAGGAACTTCTTCAAGCTGAGTCCTCAGAAGTTTTGACATGATACAAGTAGTTTTGTTTTGTTTTTAAATTAAATTGAATTAAATGATTATTTTTAATTGACACATAATAATTGCACATACATAGTTACAGGAAACATAGCAATGTTTCAATACATATAATGTATTATAATCAGATCAGGGTAATTAGCATATTCATTGTCTCAAACATTTATCATTTATTTGTGGGAATTTTTGGATGACTGCTTTCTGGTTTGATAAAGTATTTCAGATTCATTTTGTACATGGAATCAGCAATTTTTCAGAGATCTTTGGAGACCACAATCTAAACATTCAGGGTGCTTACTGGTAGAGAATTTGTTATTTTTCTAGGTGTATTTATTGAATAGAATTAGGAAATACTTTTTAAAAAGAGAAAATATGAATTCATTCTAATACTTCCAATACTAATTCAAAGATGCAAGGATTTTACTTAAACTCATCACTGTTATACTCTATCTCATTAATCCTATGTCCCCAAATCTCACATTTCAAAGGAGAAAAACATCAATACTCATTTGTTGGATCTCGCAAAACTTGCACACCATACTCGGAATAGCATGAACACTAAGTACTTATTCTTTGGAGGTACAAAGATAAATAATAGACAATTTCTCCTCAAAAACATTTGAAACATTGTAAAATATTAATTCAACAAACACATAATGCCCTCACCCTATGGCTGGCCACATTTCAGATGCTTGGATTCAGTGGTAACAAGACAGAGAAGTTCTCTTCCATCATGGAGCTTATTTTTTTTTTTAACCACAATTATTATGATGGCATAAACAAGAAGGGGAGGGTGTGAGGATGATAAAAGTGGATTGACTCAGGGTGCCATAATTAAATGCATACATAAATTGAACCCTGTTCTCAGGCTGTGGGATAGAGATCTGGACATGGCAGTGGGGTAACTGTCCCTGGTCTCCAAGAGTAGAGAAGTAGGAAGATGCCAGTATTAGGTCTTGACCCTGATGTTTGGTGTGTAGAAGCCAAATATGTTTTTTTTCTTTACTTCAGATCAGCTAAAATGCTGACTTACATGCATATATTTTGATTTTTAAAAAGTGATTCTCTCCTGTACATTGTATTAGCTGTATTGGTTATAAATTATACACAGTAAACTACACATATTTAAAGCATAAGATTTGATTAGTTTTGACTAATTTAATCCCTTCTTTTTGCCCCTGCCTGCTCTACTCATTCCCAGGGAATCACTGATCTGCTTTTAATCACTATTGATTAATTTGTGTTTTCTAGAATTTTATATAAAAGCAATCAATTTTTTGGGGGGGATTAGCTTCTTTCACTCAGGAATACTTTTATTTTCTCCATGTTGTAGCATGTTCATTCCTTGTTATTGTGTTATTGTTGAGTAGTATTCCATGAAATGTTATCCGTGAAATTATGTTTCAGTTTGATTATCCACCCACTTGGTATCCACCCAAATGTTGGCCATTTGGATTCTTTCCCATCTGGGCATATTACAGTAAAAATAAAGTTAATACAAATACTCAAGTACAAGTCTTTGTATTAACAGGTATTTATATTCTCTTGAGTAGTTATCTAGAAGTGGAATGGGTGTGTCATGTGTTAGATGCAAGTTTCTTTTAAGAAATGCCAATCGGGCAGGGCACAGTAGCTCATGCCTGTAATCCTGACACTCTGGGAGGCTGAGGTGGGCGAATCACCTGAGGTAAGGAGTTTGAGACCAGCCTGGCCAACATGCAGAAACCCCGTCTCTACTAAAAATACAAAAATTATCCGGGTGTGATGGCATGTGCTTGTATTCCAGCTACTAAGGAGGCTGAGGCAGGAGAATCTCTTGAACCCGGCAGAGGATGCAGTGAGCTGAGATCGTGCCACCACACTCCAGCCTGGGTAACAGAGTGAGACTCTATCTCAAAAGAAAGAAAGAAAGAAAAAAAAGAAAAAGAAAAGAGAGAGAGAGAGAGAGAGAGAGAGAGAGAGAGAAGAAATGCCAATCTGTTTTCTGATGGGGCTGTGCTATTTAGTATTCCCACCAGCAGTGTATGAGAGGTAGTTGATCTACATCCTGCTACCACTTGGTATGATCAGTCTTTTTCTTTTCCTTCTTTTTTTTTAATCATTCTAATATACATATAATGGTATCATGTTGCACATTCTTAATTTGTATTCCCCAATGACTGATGATGTTGAAAACTTTTTTCATGTGCTTATCTGCCATGTTTATATCACCTATAGTGAGGTATCTGTATATATCTTTTGTTCATAGTTTATCAGATTGTTATCTTAATAATTCTTCATGTATGGAAATCTTAGCCCTTCATCAGACAAGTGATTCTCAAATATTTTCTCTCATTCTATGACTTGACATTTAATACTCTTAACAGTGTCTTATAAGAGTAAAAATTTTTGGTTTTGGTGAAGTCTAATTTATTGATATTTCTTTTAGGATGTGCACATTTTATATACAATTTAAAAAGTATTCGCCAAACTCAAGGTCCCTGAGATTTCCTCCTAAGTTTCCTTTCTATAGATTTTATGGATTTAGATTTTACGCTTAACTTCTATAGGCTTAGACATTTTATTAATTTAATTTTAAAGATTTATATTTTATATTTAGGTTTATAATCCATTTTGAGTTAATGTTTACTTATAGTGGAAACAATGAAGCTTTTTTGTTTGCATACGGATGTTCAATTGCTCATGCACCATTTGTTGAAGATATCGTAATTTATCTACTGAATTACCTTTGCAAAGCTTTTTCAAAATCAAGTTTTCATATATGTGTGTGCTTTTTGCAGGACTCTCCATTCTATTTCATTGAACTATTTGTCTAGTAAAACAAAATCTTGGTTGTAGTAGTTTATGATAAGTTTTAGAATCAGGTATTAATTCTCCAACTATGTCCCTCTTTGGAGTTAATTTGGCTATTAATCCATTGGTTTTCTACATAATTTTATAATTAGTTTTCTTATTTCTGAAAACAAAATCTTGCTCTAATTTTGGCAAAAGTTTTATTGAACATATAGATAATATGGGGAGAAATGAGATCTTAACAATAATGAGTCTTCATGAATGCAGTATATCTCTGCATTTGTTTAGATATTTTTTGGTATCTCTCAGCAATACTTTGTACTTTTCATTGTATTGGGTTTGGACATATTTTGTCAGAAATTTCCCTAAGTATTTTATAGTTGTTGCTGCTATTAAAAAAAGAAATTTTAAAATTTATTTTCAAGTGTTTTTTTGCTAGTATATAGAAATAAAATTGTTGATCTTGTGTTTTGTAACTTTTCTAAGCACACTTTTTTAGTATTAATAAATTTTAAAAGATTTTATCGGATATTTTATGCAAATATCTGCAAATGAAGACATTTTTTCTACTTACTTTCAAATCTAGATGCATTTATCTCTTTTTCTTGTTTTACTGCACTGTGTAGAACCTCCACTAAACATGGTAAAGAATTAATGAGAATTGCAATGCTTGTCTTGTTCTCAGTCTCTGGAGGAAAACATTCATTATTTCACTATTAATTATGGTATTAGCTGTAGGTTTTTAATAGATTACCCATTATCAGGTTGGGGATGTTCACTTCTATTCCTACTTTGATAGGAGTTTTTATCAGAAATAGATATTGGATTTTGTAAAATGCTTTATCTATGTATATTGAGATGACCATATGAATTTTCATTTTATTTTAGTAGGGCGAATTACAACAATGGGTTTTTAGATGTTAAACTAACCTTGCATTCCTGGGGTATCCCACATGACCATAGTGCTTTCTACTGTTTATACAGATGGTGCTGTACTGATAATGACTTCACTTAATTTTTTTTTTGACTTTCCAGTGGTGTGAAGGTGATATGCATTCAGTAGAAACCTTACTTCAGGCCGGGCGCGGTGGCTCAAGCCTGTAATCCCAGCACTTTGGGAGGCCGAGACGGGCGGGATCACGGTCAGGAGATCGAGCCACGGGTCTATGCTGAAGTAATATAAATAGGCGGGCGACGAGGCGGGCCTGTAGTCCCAGACTACTCGGGAGGCTGAGACAGGAGAATGGCGTGGAACCCGGGAGGCGGAGCTTGCAGTGAGCTGAGAGCGGCACTGCCACTCCAGCCTGGGCGGCAGAGCAAGACTCCGTCTCAAAAAAAAAAAAAAAAAAAAAAAAAGAAACCGTTACTTCAACTTTCGAATTGTGTTGTTTTCTCCTGCTAGTGGTATGTGGTATGATATTCTTACTTAAGATATTTATCATTTTATTATAAAATAGTATTTGTGTTAGATAATTTTGTTCAACTGGAGGTAAACGTAAATATTTTGAGTACATTTAAGATAGTCTGGGCTAAGCTATAATGTTCAGTAGGTTAGGTTTACTAAATCTATTTTTGATGTGATATTTTTGACTCCACATTGGGTTTATTAGGACATAAACTCATCATAAGTCAAAGAGTATTTGCATATTGTTTAATTTGTTTTGCTGTTTTTTAAATGTTTGCATCTATGTTCATGAGGGATACATGTATGTCCTTTCCTTGTCATGTCTTTGTCTAACTTAGGCATCAGGGTAATGCTGGCTCATAAAGTGAGTTGGAAAGTATTACCTCCTCTTCAATTTTCTGGAATAGTATATGTAAAGTTACTATTATTTCTTCCTTAAATGACTTATGGAATTAATCAGTGTGTCTATCTGAGCTTGGAGTTTCCTGTAGTTAAGTTTTTAACTACAAATTCAATTTTCTTAATATAAAGCTAATCAGGTGATCTATTTCTTCTTGAATGCACACTGGTAGTTTGTGTATTGCACTGTACTTTTTAATTTTATCTAAGTTGCTGAGCAAATTAGTATACATTTGTTTATATAGTCCTTTATTATCCCTTTAATGTCTGTAGATTTTGTAATGGTGTCATCTCTCTCATTCTTGATATTGTTAATTTCTGTTTTCTCTCTTCTCGCTTATCAGTCTGGCTAGAAGTTTATCGATTTTATTGATCTTCTCAAATATCTAATATTTCAATGTAATTTCATTTATTAACAATTGTTTTTCTGTTTTATATTTCCTTGATTTTTCTCTCTTATCTTTATTATTTTTATTCTTCTGCTTACTTTGAATTCCATTTGCTCTTCACTTTTTTCTTTAGGTAACAAGTTTTCTTCTTTGCTAAGATAAGCACTTGTTCTCATGAATTTCACTCTAAGTAAAGCTTTAGTGTCATTTCACAACTTTTGATGTGTTGTGTTTGAAGGTTCATTTTGTTCTAATTTTCCTTTTGTTTTCTTCTCTGACCCATTGACTATTTAGCAGTGTAGTGTGCTATTAATATTTAATTTTCATATATCTGAATTTTCCAGATATATTTTTGTTATTAATTTCAAATTAAATTCCAACTTGATCATAGAACATACTTTGTGTGTCTTAAATATTTTTAAATTCACTGAGATTTAGTTTATGATCTAGAATATGATTGATTATGCTAAATATTCTGTGGGCACTGGAGGAGAATGTATTTTCATCTCTTGTTGAGTGGGACAATATCACTTAGGTTAAGTTAATGCTAGTGCCTTTTAAAGTCTTCTCTACCCTTACTGATTTGCTATCTATTCTATCAATTATTGAGACAGGGGTGATAAAATCTCAAATTATAATTATGAATTTGTCTATCCTTAAAGTTCTATGTAGTAATTTTATTTCAAGTTATTTTGGTGGAGGTGATAATGTAAAAATATAACCAGAGAATTTTAATTGGAAAATAACAAATTGTGTTAGGTTGGTGTTTGTTCTATGTATTTTAAAATTCTATTATTAATTAGGTGCATAAATATTTATGATTATTATGTTCTCTTAATGAACTGATTTCTTTTTTACTGCTTAAACAATAGAAATGTATTCTCTGATAAATAAATGTGAGGCTAGAAGTGTTCTGGATACTAGAAGGCCAAAAAAAGTTGCTGGCAGGGTTGATTTCTCTTGAGGCTCTCTCCTTCACTTTCAGAAGCCCACCTTCCCCCTGTGTACTCACATGGCCTTTGGTCTGTATAGGCCCATTTCCTGGAGTTTCTTCCTCTTCTTAAAAGGACACCAGTCATATTGGATTAGGACCTCACCTTCATGACATGAATTGATTGCTGAGTCATCATAAAACGACACTCTTTACCCTATAATTGCTTTGCTCTAAAATACGGTTCTTTTGATATTGACTTAGCCATTCAGCTTTCTTTTTTACTGATGTTCACATGGAATATCATTTTTATTAGTTTTACTTTTAATCGTTTGTTTCTTTATTTTTAAAGTGGATTTCTTATAACATATAACACAGTCTATTCTTCCCTCTCTACCTTTTAATAGTGTTTAGACCATTAACATAAAATGTGATTATTGTTTTCATCAGATTTAATCTATCTTGCAATTTGGTTCCTGTTGTCTCCTCATTTTTGTTCTTCTCTTTCCCTCCACCCCCAGCCTCTCACCCTTTGGGCTTCTTTGGAATGAGATATTTTAAATGATTCCAAATTATCTTATTTGTCTGTAAATTACAAATCTTTGAAATGCCATTTTAGCAGTTGCTTTAGGGGTTATGTGATATATCTTTAACTTATCACAGTTAAGTATACAATACCAGTAAACATATAAAATTTACAACTGTATGAAAATCTCACAACTGTATACTTCCATTTCTCTTTTATTATCCTCAGTGTTGTTAGTGTCATATGTTTTACGTCTACCTAAAATGTATTATTTTATTTTAAACAGTCAATTATTTTAAAGAGATTGAAATAATACAATTTTTTTTTTTCTAACTAATGCAGTTACTATTGCCTGTACTCTTCAATTCTCTTTTGTCAATCTAGGTAGCCATTGGATATTAATTTCCTTCTCTTTAAAGGAATTCTTATAACATTTCTTTTAGTGCAGGTCTTTTGGTAGTGAATTTTTAAAGGTATTTTATGTCTAAAATTTTATTTCATCTATTAATATTTTGTGAATAATATTTTCCCTGGATAACAATTGTTGGTTTACAGTTTTATGCTTTTATTTACACCAAAAATTTCCTTCCTTCCTTCCTTCCTTCTCTCTTTCTTTCTCTTTCTTTTTT
>NW_016806571.1:333404-391554 GCF_001698545.2 Rhinopithecus bieti
CTCTCTCTTTCTTTCTTTCTTTCTTTCTTTCTTCTCTCTCTCTCTTTCTTTTTTTTTTTGACGGAGTCTTGTTCTGTAGCCCAGGCTGGAGTGCGGTGGTGTGATTTTGGCTCACTGCAACCTCTGCCTCCCAGGTTCAAGCGATTCTCCTGCCTCAGCCTCTGGAGTAGCTGGGATTATAGGCACCTGCCCCCACACCCAGCTAATTTTTTGTATTTTTAGTAGAGACAGGGTTTCACCATGTTGGCCAGGCTGGTCTCGGACTCCTGACCTTACGTGATCTGCCCACCTCAGCCTCCCAAAGTGCTAGGATTACAGGCTTGAGCCACCATGCCTAGCTATCTTCTGAAAGAAAATTTATATTTATCTTTATTCCTTTGTACTTAATATGACCTTTTTATCTGCCTGTTAATTTTTTTTTTTTTTTTTTTTTTTTTTTTTTTTACCACTGGTTTACTGGTTTTGAGCAGTTTGATTTTGATGTGTCTTGGTGTTGTCATGCTTCTTGTGCTTAGAGTTCATTGACCTCAGATTTGTGGGTTTATAATTTTTATTAAATGTGGAAAATTTTGCCAGTATTTCTTTAATTGTTTTTGTTCTGTTTTGCCTTTATTGGAGTCTCAAATTATATGAATACTTGGCTGCTTGAAATTGTCTGACAATTCACTTTTGCTGTGTTAATGTCTTTGATCTTTTTCTCTATGTGTTTCACTTTGGATAATTTCTATTGCTGTGTCTTCAATTTCACTGTTATTTGTTTGCAATTTCTAAACTCCTTTTAATATTTTTCATTTCTTGATCCAAATTTCTGTTTAGTCTCAATTCACTTCAATATGAAAAAATCCTGTAGCATTTTGTTGTTGTTGTATAACTCTGCTGATGAAGAATTCTGTTCTCATTTGAGAATGTCATTTCCTCTTCATTTAATAAAAATGATTTAGTTAGAAAAAACTTCATAATTTCAGCAAATGTATATACTATTACAAACACTTATTAACATTTACTTGATCCAGCCTAGTACCAATATTACATTTAGCATTCATGCCTTTTGAGTATCTTTAACCAGGGGCTTTTTGACTTTAAGATGTTCACAATTTTGGGGAAGAAAATATTCCCTGTTTTGAATTTGGTTGATGTTTTATCATAGTTAATTTAGTTTATGCATTCCAGGCTACAATATTACATAAGAGAAGTTGTGTTATTTTCAGGGTAGTATATCTGAGGCATGTGATGGCCATTTATACCCTTCTTGGTGATGTGAATTTTGATCACCCAGCCTAGGAGTTATCTAGATTCTCCAGTGTATAGTTTCTATTTTTTCCTATGACTAATAAGAAATCTCTATCATGCAAATATCCCAATCTCCATCATAATCTTTCACATCAGACTGATGATTCTTGCCTGAATCGATCTTTATTTTCACAACTGCACAGTATTTTCCAACTCCAGCACTTTTTACATATATACCTGCCAGCCCTCTTCCTTCTATTGTAGAAAAGCATCCACTTTCTTTTTTCTTCTTTTTTCTTTTCTCACCCTTTCTTTCTTTCTTTTCTTTTCTTTCTTCCCTCCTTCCCCTTCCTTTATTCCTCTTATCCTCTTCCTGCCATTTTAACTAATTAATTAATAATCACTAGAAAGTTATTTATTAATACTTCTTGCTGTATTTTATAATCTAATACTGAATTATTTTGCTTTTCATTATGTTTTAAATTTGGTTAGTGGAATTCTATTCAGTCTGTCTACTTTGTTTTTCCTATATAACCTTCATTTTTGACATCTTTTCCTCTGAGTATGTTGAAAATGTTTATTGTTTTAGATCTTATAGATGCTGTTCCATTGTCTTCTGGCTCCCATTATTTTTATGAGAAGTCATTTATTATTCACATTGCTATTTTTCCGTAAGTGCCATTTTCTTCTGTTTTCAGAATTTTCTCTTTATTTTGGTTTTGTTATTTGACTCTGATATTTTAAGCGTGATTTTCTTTGTAATTATATTTCTTTCAGTTTCTAAACTTATATATGGAATTTTCTATACAATTTGGGAAATTTTCAGTCATTTTTTTTCTTCCCCAATCCTTTACTCTTCTAAGTTTCTAATTGCAAATAGTTTGATATTGTTTTATAGGTGACTGAGGCTCTATTCCTGTTTTTTAAAAAATCTTGATTATTTGAATTAGGTAATTTATTTTGATATCTTTCTAATTATCTTAACTTTTTGTTCTTTAATCACCAGTCTCTCTTAATCCCATTTAGTGAAAATTTTAATCAAACTACTCTAATTTTCATTCTAAAATTTTGACTTGATTCTTATTTTATTCTCATGTATCTGTTTAATTAGATGACCATATTATTCATTAAGCCTTTGAACATATTTGTAGGAGTGTCTTTCAAGCCCATTTTTGCTCATTCCAAGGTCTAGATTACTTCAAGATATTTTGCTATTGATTACTTTTTCTATGGACTGTAGGTCATATTTCCCTGTTTCTTCTGATGTCTAGTATTTTTTATAGTATTCTAGACATTATGGATGATACAGTGTAAAAGTTCTGGGTTCTTTCATCATCCTCTGAAGCATGTTTATTTTTTGTTCTTCCCAGCAGTTAACTTAGTGCTATGAACTGAATGTTTATGTTTCACCAAATTCATATGTTGAAATCCAATCCCAATGTGATGGTATTTAGAAATGGGACCTTTGGAAGGTAATTATGTCAGGAGAGTGGAGCACTCATGAATGGGATTAGTGCCCTTATAGGAAGAGGCCAGAAAGCCAGCTAGCTCTCTTTCCACTATGTCCAGGTACAATGAGAAGTCATTAGTCTACAACCTGAAAAAAGGCCTTCACCCAAACCAACCATGCTGGTGCTATGATACATGCCATCCAGCCTCCAGAAATGTGAAAAATAAATTCCTGTTGTTGATAAGCCTCCTAGTTTATGGCACTTTGTTATAGAAGCTTGAATTGACTAAGATACTTGATTACACTCAAACTCCAAACTGTGTCTTCCATGTGATGGGTAGCAGCTGGAATCTCTGCTTAGTTCTTTTTGCCCGTCATCGCTTTCCTTTGGGTCAAGGGCATTTCCCCAGATAATCACAGCTGGGCTCAACTAAGGATCTGGGCAGAGTTTATGTACAGATGTTGGGCTTTCTCTCTGTGGCTGTGTCGATTCTTCCTTTCTCCTCACTTTAAAAGTAGCTCAGGAGTCCTAACCTCCATTCTCAGACTTCTGAAACAAGCACCACTGTGACTTTCAGCCTGAGTTCCTGCAGAGCTATGCTATCCTTACTGAGATTTCTCAGGAGAAGGACCATTAAATGCAAATCTTACCCAGAGCGTTTATCTTCTTTTAAGTGGCAGGTTCCTTTTCAGCTACTGGTTGATTTGGCTGCTCTTCTGTACTTTCACATTCTTTAAATTTTATGCAGAGTTTGTAATTATTACCATATAGAGGAATTAGTCCAATACAAACTACCTTCCCATTAGCAGATGTGGAACTTCTTTTCTTCTATGCTAACCCCAGTCAGGCTATTATTCCCTTCACCCTACTAATAATGCTCTCATCAACATCCCTAGTATCCTCCATATTGACAGATTCAATGTCAGTCCATTTGTCCAATGTCAGTCCACAGAAGGACTGCCAGTCATTGTCAGTCCATTTGTTACTTGGTATATGTAGAATACGTAGCATTGGCATTTCTTTTCTTCTTCTTGAGTTTCTTTACTTGGTCTCAGGGCATGACGTTATTTAATCTACTTCAATTACACTGGTTGCTTCTTCTCAGTGTCCTTTTCTTTCCCAAAGTCATATATTCCTACCACAACATTTTGGATGGCACTGGGATTCAGAACTGGTACTTCTCTGTTTCTCTACCTACAGTCACATCTAAGGTGACTTCATCTAGTACCATGGTTTTAAATGCTGTGTAAAGTTTTTGTGATTATTATCATTATATCTGACCAGATCTCTTCCCTGAATTCCAGTTTAATAAATCTTGCTATCTTCTCAAAATCATCCCTTGGCATCTCAAACTTATTTATTAGGCATCTCGAAATTATTCTAAGTCTGAGCTGTTGGCCTTTTCCCCAAAAGACCTTTTTCTTCTCTCCTTGGTAAAAATTAACTATTCATGCTGCTTCTCATTAACCAAACCATAGAATAATTTGAGACGCCTAGTTTTCATGCAAATTCCACATCAGGTTCCCCTGAGAATTTTCTCTGCTTTCCTTCAAAATGCATCCAGATTCTGGCCACTTTTCTTGTTCTTCTCTGCTACCAACCTAATCCAAGACATTATTTGCCAGGATTATGATAAATTCTTAATTCAACTTTATTCTTGTTACTTGCACTATTACAGTCTTACACAGTAACCAGAGTAATGTTTTAAAAACCTAAGTTAATGTCCCTGTTTTGCTCACAATTATCTAATGGCTGGCATCTGCATCTCAATCTCATTTGAAATGAGATCTGAATTCCTTCCCATTGCCTACAAGTCCCAGTGTGATTCTGTCTCCCAAATAAGCTCTTTTATAATCTCATATACAACTTATCTTATCTACACAGCATTCCTTTTACTGAAGCTACTCTGGTCTCCTTGCTGGGCCTTTGCACTTGCTGTTTCCTTTGATTTGAACACTCTTTTCCTAACAGTGTTTGCTTCATCATTCATTCATTTAGATTTCTGCTTCAATGTCACTCCATTAGAGAAGCATTCCCTGTTTTTTTTCTATTTAAAATAGTACCTTTATCATTCTCTATTCTCTTACCCTGTTTCATAAAGCTTCATGACACTGATTTTGGCAATGGTTTCTTAGATATGACAACAAAAGCATAAGCAACAAAAGCAAAAATAGACAAATGGAACTATATTAAACTAAAAAGCTTCAACCCAGCAACGAAAACAATCAACAGAGTGAAAAGGCGACCTACAGAATGGGAGAAAATATTCATTAGCCATTTATCTGATAAGAGGTTAATGTGTAAATATATAAGGAACCGTTATAACTCAATAGCAAACAAACAAACACACTGACTTAAAAAATGGGCAAAGGAATTGAATAGAGACTTCTCTGAAGAAAACATACAAATGGTCCACAATATGAAAAGATGTTCAACATTACGAATAATCAGAAAATGCAAATCAGTGTCACCATGAGATAGCACTTCACACCTGTTAGAATGGTTATCAAAAAACAAAAGACCACAGTATTGGCAAAGATGTGGATGAATTACAACCCTTGTACATTTTTGGTAGGAATGTAAATTGGTGCAGCTGCAATGGCAAATAGTATGGAGGTTCCTCAAAAACCAAAATGCAGCTACCAGGTGATCCAGTAATTCTACTTCCAGGTATATATAGCCATAAGAATTGAAATCAGGATCTTCAAATGGTATCTGCACACTGCTCCCACCCTTGTACATTGTAGCATTATTCACGATAGCCAAGATTTGGAAACACCTTAAATTTTCATCAGTGGATGAATGGATACAAAAATATTATTCTTTTTTTGTGAAAAAGGAAATTCTATCATATACAGCTCTATCATATCTGGGCTATCTATCTAGCATATCTATCATATGCAATTCTATCATATGTTGTTACATGGACAAACCTGAGGACATTATGTTAACTAAGATAAGCCAGTCACAGAAGGACAAATACTGCATGATTCCACTTACGTCAAGTATCTAAATAATCATATTCACAGAAGCAGAGAGTTCCTGGTGGTTGCCAGGAACTATTGGGAAGGGGAAATGTGGGTTGCTATTCAACGGGTATAAAGTTGCAGTTATGTAAGATGAGTAAGTTTTAGAATCTGCTGTACAACATTATGCCTAAACATACATACATATTTATATATATACACATACATATATATGTACCATATTTGTTTGGTTTATTTAGTGTCTATCTTCCCTGCAACAAAAATGTAAGCTCCATATGCACAGGCACTAGCTATGTTTTGTTCATTACAGTATATTAAATATCTCAGTGTGTAGGTCATAAGTAGGTGTTCACTAATATTTGTAGGATGAATGGATGTGGGGAGAGGGAGTGCAGTGAGGAAATAAAAGAGGGCCAGGAGAAGTGACAACTTAGGCAGAGGCAAGACTATAGAATTCTGTAAACCATGTAAGCATCTTTCTTTTCTTTTGTTAAAGCAATGCATAGTCACTGAAGTGTTTTAAACAACAGGACTAATGTGATCAAATTTAGGTTTTGAAAAAAGAAACCCACTCTGGTCTGCAAAGCGTATGAACACTAGGGCAATAGTTCTCAGTCCCAGACTAATTAAATCAGACCCTCTAGGGAGTGAGCCCAGGCATCAGTAATTTCTAAAGTTTTTCAGGTGATTCCAATGCACAGCCAAGATTAGAAAGTAGTAGTTTGATAATGTGGCAATTCCTCAAGGATCTAGAACCAGAAATACCATTTAAACCCAGCAATCCCATTAGTGGGTATATACCCAAATAATTACAAATCATTCTACTATAAAGACACATGCACATGTATGTTTATTGCAGCACTATTCATAATAGCAAAGACTTGGAACCAACCCAAATGCCCATCTATGATAGACTGGATACAAAAAACATGGCACATGTGCACCATGTAATACTATGCAGCCATAAAAAATGACTATTTCATGTCCTTTGCAGGGACATGGATGAAGCTGGAAACCATCATTCTCAGCAAATTAACACAGGAACAGAAAACCAAACACTGCATGTTCTCACTCATAAGTGAGAGGTGAACAATGAGAACATATAGACACAGGGAGGGGAACATCACACACCAGGTCCTGTTATGGGGGTGGGAGGCTAGGGGAGCAATAGCATTAGGAGAAATACCTAATGTAGATGACAGTTGATGGGTGCAGCAAACTACCATGGCACGTGTATACCTATGTAACAAACCTGCACATTATGTACATGTATCCCAGAACTTAAAGTATAATTAAAAAAAAAAAAAAANGAAGCTGGAAACCATCATTCTCAGCAAATTAACACAGGAACAGAAAACCAAACACTGCATGTTCTCACTCATAAGTGAGAGGTGAACAATGAGAACATATAGACACAGGGAGGGGAACATCACACACCAGGTCCTGTTATGGGGTGGGAGGCTAGGGGAGCAATAGCATTAGGAGAAATACCTAATGTAGATGACAGTTGATGGGTGCAGCAAACTACCATGGCACGTGTATACCTATGTAACAAACCTGCACATTATGTACATGTATCCCAGAACTTAAAGTATAATTAAAAAAAAAAAAAAAAAAAAAAGAAAGTAGTAGTTAAGAGTAAGGACATACAGAATTCAAAACGCAGGTGGAGGGATTTCTTGTTTCAGCTTTGATATATTAAAATTGGAAGTTATTGCTCCTGTCCTTACAGTAAGAGGAAGCTACACAAGCTGAAAATCATGATTTTCTTAGTTCCATCAGAGAACTAAGGTTGCAGGACAGACCACCACCCTGAAATCTGGAGCATATCTAGGAGACATATCAACTAAGATCAGCTTACGTGGAGCAGAAACTGCTGGGACCACAACTGGTAGAAATGCTTAAATAGTAATTTTGACAGATTGCTGGAGTCTATGTCTAGACTTGCATGAGAATGGGAAACTCATGGGGGCAGCAGTCATAGGGACTCACATACTTTCCCAGGTTTCTTCTAGAGACCCTACCATTTTCTCATGGGGAGAAGCTGTGAAATCTTCCTACATGGCCCTGGCAGGCAGAGACACGGAAGAAGAAACAATAGCCATGGTGAAGTTCTCCCAAACAAAGCCCTAATCTCCAGGGTGAAGGACTTCACTAGAAGATAATTTTGAAATGTTATCCCAGCTGGGGGAAGGCAACTCTGCCCCACTGATTTCTGTTCGAGCCCTTCCTGTCTTACCTGAGGGAAAATAAGTAAGAGCCTAGTGTTTGAAGGTAAATTGAGGCACGATAAAATTTTAAAGACTTTATTTGAACAAACAGTGATTTATGAATTGGGAAGCACCAAATTGAAGGTGGCTTGGATTCCCCGAAGGGTACATAAGGAGAGGGCTTTTATAGGGTGAACTCAGAAGCAATGTAAAGAAATACTTGATTGGTTACAGTTATGCAATTGCCTTATTTGTTCTATCCCATTAGAAAGTCCTTAGATATATAGCTATAAGTTAGCTGGCATCTTCTGATTAGTTGATCTTAAGTTTCATTTTTCTTTAATTAGGCACTTACAAAAAACAGTTCAACTTAAGTTTTGCTTATGTTTGCAAATCTAACAAGGTGAAGGTTGCCACTGTGGGTTAGCTGGCTTCGTCTGCTTAGGAGATTCTCAGGTCTATTCTCCATTTTATTTTATTTTAATAGTAGTCAACAGGGGAAAGGGCTTCAAAAAATAGAATAGGAATGTTTTAGATAGAAAGGGACTTGGAAACGGTGGAGGAAGAGATGTACTCCTAGAAAAGCGATAGATACTTTTGAAGTTCACACCCCTGAGACATAAGCCCACTAAAATACTAAGACACAAGTAGAAGATTATAGAATGCTCCCTTTCCCCACATCTTACCACTAAACTAACCAACTTACAGTAATAGTAACAGTGAATTATGCTGAAAAAGTTGCAAGGCGCAGACTCTACCTGAGGAAGAGTACATGGGGAAGACCCAAAGTCAAGAAGGGAGGATAAAACAATACCACTAGAGGAATTTGAAGCCTCTGTTGCCTCTAGCTACAATAAACTTTAAACAGCCTGACTCCTAGCCAGATTAACACAAATCCTCATATTAAGGGAAAATCTATGTTTGTGCCTATTATCTTAAACAACTCTGGTTGCCAGCCCAAAATTACAAGTCATTTCAGAAGGCAAGGCAGTCTGATGAGACAATTATCAGAACCAGACTCAGATATATGATAGATGTTGTATTTATCAGACAGGAGCTTAAAGGAAAAAGTAGACAACATACAAAATCAGATGAGCAATATAAGCAAAGAGATGACCACTATAAGAAAGAATCAAGGCACAAGTGGAGAGACTGTCTTTAGGCAGGAAAAGGGACAAATTTAACATAACAGTAGAGAAGAAAAAAAATGTTTGGTACAGACACAGACATGCATTTGTAATGCTAGCTTTGGTTTCTCTGTTAATTCAGTCCTGTATGTTGTGGTTTGGGAAGCACAGGGTGGAAAGGGGCAAAGGTAGGAGGCCATATTGCACACACTTGCCTGTCCTCCTCCTGGGACTGTTAACCACTCCTGCCTCTCCACAGCACCCAGCTAGGCTGTGGGAGAGGAAATGAATGTAATGAGTGAAGAATGCTCAAAGGTGTTTTATTTAACTTAGATTTGGTTGGCTATTGTGCCACAATCTCAGATCAAACAACAATCAGGGTTGTTCATGTTAAGAGTGAATATAGCTGTGACACATATGAAACATTAGGAAATGGAGAAGGCAAAGGAGAGGCCCAGTTTCCTGTCGACTCTTTCATTAGCACATAAGTGTTTAGGTTACACTACCCAGCTATCTGAGCATGACAATTTCTTCCAGTATGGTAGCCATGAAATGAAGTAGTCAACAAGGAGCCAGGACACAGTCTGATGTGCTGTGAAATTGGGGAACCAAGTCCAGGGAAACCAGAGATTTTAAATTCAACATCCTGTTTCCACAAATGAGTTCTCACATCTAAGTAAGAGAAGTATGTTTTTTAGTTTTTGGAGATTAGATATCTAGAATGTTAGATTCTAGTGATCAAAGAAAAAAGCAAGAAAGGATGAAAGGGGATTTATATTATCATGAATTACCATTTACTGAGCACCTATTATGTCTTGAGCTCTGTACTGTATCAGATATTTTACTGAGCTCACAATACCTTTTCAAGGTAGGTTTTGAAAACACTCATTTTATAAGTGAGGAAGCAGAAACCTAAAGAAGCAAATAAATACACAGAGCTGAGAAGAGGTGCATGTCTCATACAAACTCATGTTTTGTTTGTATGGGATGGGAGTTTTTAAACTCCCATCTCTATATCTACTGTTTATTCCACTGCTTTGTGTTTTTTATATAACAGCAAGTGGAAAAGTAAGTTGTGATAATTGTTTTGCTTAAAAAATGAAAACTTAGCTCTCTATTGGAGGTTTTTTAATCTGATTTCCACCTCAGTTAAATAGTTTGCATTGGTAGCATTGTACTCTATTGATTTAAGTGTAAATTTAAAAATTAAAAGAGTAATGATGGCTTTTAATGCCTTTACAAGATTATGTGATTATACAGTATTGAAAGTAAAGTTATCGTGACTATAGAAGATTCCTTGCCAAATGCTAGAAAGTGCAATTAAAGGCAAGATAAATTGTCAAGTTTCTTAAAATAGATCTTATAATTTTGAGAGCTTGAGAGAGTGATGCCATGAAGTGATGCCTCCTGAAGGACTTTCACACTAGCCCTGAACTGCTATTAATATTTTGCTGAAGAGCATCCACTCAGCTTGTAAACAAAGCTATTTAACTTCTAGCAATACTTAATAAATCAAGAAAACTATATAAACAAGTAAACCCAAAGTTTGACCACATAGTCAATATAGATAAAAATGTTATGCCTACATTTATACTTTCAATTGTAAAGAAGCTAAACTGACCCTAACTGATGAAGAATTTATGATTGGGGCAGGAGAGGTAGAGAAGGACAACCCACCTGGGGTACTAAATGGCAATACATGATTTCACTAATGCTACACAAACATTGTACAAGACAGGTTCCAGAGAAGTTTTGCATATGCCAGCTAATTGTTATGGATGCTAATTTATGAAGGATTTGAAGAATGAGAAACTACCTGTAATAGTGACCAAGCAGACATCCTAGGAAAACTAAGTATTAAAGGATTGTAAGAGTCTTAATAGCTTGAAAAGTTAGGGATGGGGACTATTTCATGTATGTACCTTCCTCCTCTACCTAACTAGTGTTCATGTCAAAGTTTTCCATATAGTTGCACTAAAGAAATTATTTAATATTTTTAAAATGATGGACAACATCTCCTAATGGATATAGAATGTTTAATGTCATAGAAGAGCACAAAAAATCCCGACAGAGACCCTTCTACTCTTCTCACATCCATTTCAGATACATTCTCAGAGTCAGCACCATCCTATTTTAAACATTTCATTTGTCAGCTTTTATTATTAAAAAAAAAGTCCAATTTGTTTAAAGTGCCTCAGGCAGAAGTATGATCAAATTCATTGATGACAGCGACACTGAATAAGAATGGACAGGGATGGAAATACTGGGGCCCATTAAAATGGACCCATGGATAAAGGACACTCTCACTGCTGCATTTAATCACATTCTGGGTTTAGCAAAATAAAACCAAGGATGATCATAGATTGACTCAAAATGAACCTCAGAGGCCATGTTTTCACAGCCCAAAAGACGGAATTGCTCTCTGGCCTGACCAAGAATATACCCAGGGGGTTGTCTGAATAACTGTGTTGTCTCCGTATGCCATCTCAGCTTAAACTGTTTTCCTTCAAGGATCTGTCAGTGAAGGAATGGCCTTTGACATCCTTACTTGGTGTTGCCTCAAGCACACATAGGTTTAGATGATTTTAAATCAAGGTTGTTCATGTTGAGAGTGAGTCCAGCTGTGACACATATGAAACATTAAGAAACAGAGAAGGCAAAGGAGAAACCCACACAGTTTCCTGTCGACTCTTTCATTAGCACATAAGTATTTAGGTTACACTACTCAGATATCTGAGCATGACAAATTCCTCCAGTATGGCAGCCATGAAATGAAGTAGTCAACAAGGAGCCAGGACACAGTCTGATGTGCTGTGAAATTGGGGAGCCAAGTTCAGGGAAATCCAGAGATTTTAAACTAAAAATCCTGTTTCCACAAATGAGTTGTCACATCTAAGCAAGAGTTTTTTTTTTTTTAGTTCTTTGGGATTGAGGTCATTGAAGGGGTATAGGGGAAGGACAAGGAATGGAAGGCAGCTGAGCCGGCAGTAGAGAGGGCGATGCTGCTGAAATCCTGAGGAGTCTCTGTGGAGGAGTCACAGCCTGTCTTTGTGGATGTCCTTATCTCCTTCCTGAAGAGGTGCTGAGCAGTAGGAAAGCTTCAGGACTTTGGCCTTGATTGAAGGTCATGAACAGGCTTCTGGAGGTCTGGGTGGGAGTGGAGGGGGCAAGACATCATGAAGGTCAGAGAAAGGAGGTCTCAACTGATGGGGAACAAGGGAGGAGATCAAATGGAGAGATCCCATTTAAAAGTGCCTGCTAAGCCTTGGCCAGGCATGGTGGTTCATACCTGTAATCCCAACACTTTGGGAGGCTGAGGCAGGCAGATCACTTGAGGTCAGGAGTTTGAGACCAGCCTGACCAGCATGGAGAAACTCTGTCTTTAGTAAAAACATAAAAATTAGCCAGGCTTGGTGGCAGGCGTCTGTACTCCCAGCTACTTGGGAGGCTGAGGCAGGAGAATCATGTGAACCTGGGAGGAAGAGGTTGCAGTGAGCCAAGATCATGCTGCTGCACTTCAGAGTGGGTGACAGAGCAAGAAGCAAGATTTCTTCTCAAAAAAGAAAAAAAGTGCCTGCTAAGCCTTTCAACAAATGGTGACAGAACAATTGGATATCCATAGGCAGGGGTAAAAAAAGAGACAAGGGAGGATAGGTGGCAGGGAGCAGGAAGGAAGGAAAGAAGAAAGGAAGAAAGAGGAGGGGATCCTTGACCTAAGCTTCACGCCTTATAAAAAATTAATACAGAATGGATCATAAACCTAAGTGAAAAATACAAAACTATAAAACATATAGCAAGCAAACAAAATACAGGAGAAAATTTTGTGATCCAGGGCTAGGCAAAGATCTCTTAGGTTTGGCACTAAAAGCCCAATCTATAAAAACAAAAATTGACATATTAGACCTCATCAAAATTTAAAAAATGTGCTGTGCAAATGACTCTTAACAGGATGAAAAGACAAGCTACAGACTAGGAGAAAATATTTGCAAACCATATATCAAACAAAGAACTACTACTTAACCTATATAAATAACTCTCAAAATTCAACAGTTTATAAAAGCCAAACAATTCAATTATAACATGGGCAAAAGACATCCACAGGTATTTTATTGAAGAAGAAAGATATACAGATAATAAATAAGCACATGAAAAGATGTTCACCGACTGTATTGGTTGGTTCTCACACTGCTATAAAGAACTGCCTAAGACTGGATAATTTATAAAGGAAAAAGGTTTAATTGACTCACAGTTCAGCTTGGCTCGGGTGGCCTCAGGAAACTTACAATCATGGCGGAAGGGGAAATGGAAGCAAGACATTTTCTTCACAAGACATCAGGAAGGAGAAGTGCCAAGCGGAGTGGGGAAGAGGCTTTATAAAACCAGCAGATCTTCTGAGAACTCACTCACTATCACAAGAACAGCATGGTGGAAAACGCCCCATGATGCAATTAACTCCACCTGGTCTCTCCCTTGACACGTGATGATTATGGGGATTATGGCAATTACAATTCAAGATGAGATTTGGATGTGGAAAAAAGGCTAACCATATCACCAACATTAGCCATTAGAGGAACACAAAACCACAATGAGATATTAATATCTCTACACACCTACTAGAATAGCTAAAATTTTTTAAAATGGTGACCACAACAAATGCTGGCAAGTCTGTGGAGAAACTGTATGGCTCTTACATATTGCTGGTAGAATATAAAATGGAAAAAGCACTCAGGGAAACAGTTTTGCAGTTTCTTAGAAAATTAAACATGCGACTACCATACAGCCCAGAAATTGTACTCTTGGGCAGTCATCCCAGAGAAATTGAAACTGATGTTCACGTCTGCACATGGATGCTCATAGCAGTTTTGTTTGTAGTAGCCAAAATCTGGGAAGAGCTAAGATAATCTTCACCATACAAATGGTTAAACAAATTATGGTACATTCATACCATGGCAAGTGGGTTTGGCTATAAAAGGGCAAGGAAAGGTATCTCTGTGGTGATGGAAATCTTCTGCATCTTGATATATCAACATTAATGTCTTAGTTGTGATACTGTATCATGGTTTCACAAGATGTTATCACTGGTGGAAACTGGGTAAAGGATCTCTCTCTCTATTATTTATTTATTTATTTATTTTTTGAGGCGGAGTCTCGCTCTGTCGCCCGGACTGGAGTGCAGTGGCCAGATCTCAGCTCACTGCAAGCTCCGCCTCCCAGGTTTACGCCATTCTCCTGCCTCAGCCTCCCGAGTAGCTGGGACTACAGGCGCCCGCCACCTCGCCTGGCTAGTTTTGTATTTTAGTAGAGACGGGGTTTCACCGTGTTAGCCAGGATGGTCTCGATCTCCTGACCTCGTGATCCGCCCGTCTTGGCCTCCCAAAGTGCTGGGATTACAGGCTTGAGCCACCGCGCCCGGCCTATTTATTTATTTATTGAGACGGAGTCTCGCTCTCTCACCCAGGTTGGAGTGCAGTGGCGTGATCTCCACTCACTGCAAGCTCCACCTTCCGGTTTCACACCATTCTCCTGCCTCAGCCTCCCGGGTAGCTGGGACTACAGGTGCCTGTCACCACGTCTAGCTAAGTTTTTGTATTTTTAGTAGAGACGGGATTTCACCGGGTTAGCCCGATGGTCCCCATCTCCTGATCTCGTGATCCGCCCGCCTCAGTCTCCCAAAGTGCTGGGATTATGGGCATGAGCCATCACGCCCGGCATCTCTGTATTATTTCTTATAACTGCATGTGCATCTACAATTATCTCAAAATTAAAATTTCAATTTTAAAAAAAGTTCCTGAAAGTCCATTTAAAAAAGTAAATATATTATCTCCGTTAGAAAGTTCAAACCATATGCAAGGTGGCCAGATTCTGGGGATCCAGAGAGAAAGAGGGCAGAGGAGGTGCTTTGAACTTTGAAGTACATTAAGTAGAGGAGTACCATGATCAGATTTATGTTTAAGACAGCCGTGATTTTCCTTTGTGATATGGATTTGAAGTGGTGGGTGTTTATGGCTTGGGTAGGGAGACTAGAGGGAAAGAAACCATTTAGAGGGTGATTACTACCACTGAGAAGAAACATTATAAGGGACTGTTCTACCAAGGCACAATATTAAGGATGGTGCGAAAGGAAACACACAAGAAGCAGATGGTGGATTAAGAGTATGTAGTGGTTGGTTTGATTTGTGGTGGGGATTAGACAAAGAAAACCAAGAATCAAGAAATATTTTTAGGGTCTTTTGCATTATCTTTCTATTGGAGAAACTATGGTCCACAATGATGAAGTCACTGGTTTAGCATAAAAGTCTTGGCCGGGCATGGTGGCTCACGCCTGTAATCACAGCAGTTTGGGAGGCCAAGGTGGGCGGATCATGAGGTCAGGAAATCGAGACCATCCTGGCTAACACGGTGAAACCCCGTCTCTACTAAAAATACAAAAAAAAAAAAAAAAATGGCGTGGTGGCAGGCACCTGTAGTCCCAGCTACTCGGGAAGCAGAGGCAGGAGAATGGCGTGAACCCAGGAGGCGGAGCTTGTAGTGAGCAGAAATCGTGCCACTGCACTCCAGCCTGGGCGACAGAGCGAGACTCCGTCTCAAAAAAAAAAAAAAAAAACAAATTCTTGACTTCCTAACTCCATGAACATGCATTCTCAAAGAAATGTCATACTAATTATGCAGAAATTCCAGCATTCCTAGAAGAGATCTATTCCTTGACCTAGTTGTGGAATTAAATGTTATACTTTCCCTTTGGAAAGAGGTATCTGAAAACTATATCTAAGAGCAGTCTATATAACTTAATTACTATACTGCATTTTTGGGAAGTAGAGGGAACATCATATTCATAGTGAATATACTCAAATAGCACAGGGCTCTGTCCAGAGGAGAGGTTTAGGGTGAATGCATGGTGGATTAGGCCTACCTATGTTTATTGGAGCGCTGACTCAAGCAGGCCCTGTCCAGATTGCAGTGTCACATGCAATCCTGTCTGTGGACTCCCAAGGGTTTCTGAGTATCTGCAATGCACTTCTGGGGTTTTCATGGTAGGGAGAGAAAAAATTCTGCCAACATTAACCATTTTTGTAGTCCCCATCAAACAACATTGCCATATTGGACGAGGGAAGATTCCAATTGTGGATTTCTCCTTTACAGAAGCACTCATTATTATTTCCTGGGGAACTCTAGAACTCTGCAGGGTATGTCCTGGCATCAGTGTCCCATAGCACCTGGCCTCCTGGGCAGTGCTCCCTAGTACCTGCTGGCTAAGCACAGGAACTTGAGGCATTTTATATCTTATCCCAGGGGAGCTGGTGTGGATAGGTATTGGGGTCTCTTTGTGAAAAGCACCTTTCTCCACCCACACTAATTTCTTTTAGCACCTTCTTGGGAGGAGAGAAGCAATACCACAAACAAGAAGTCACCCAAGTTGTCATGTGAACACTGCCTTGCACAAAAGAGACCTTAAGGAGTAATTAAATTTCTCTGATGCACTATCATCATTAAGGCTGTTTTTTTTTTTTCTTCTATAAATACTGAATTACCCTGCAGTGTTTATTTAACATAATATCCAGAAGATACTGGACGTGCTTTCACTTAAGATACTTTTTTCCCTTTCCTTACATCTGTCTCACTGTTTCTCTAGGCCCCTCAAGGGACTCAGCAGAACCCTGGAAGATGTGTCCTGATGGTGAAAGCTATGCTACGTTTGGCCATGGGAAATGAAGCTCTTTCCAGGGAAATTCTATTTTTGTTTTTGTGTCTGCTTGAATAGACAAGGATAAGAAATTAAATCTGGCCAGGGGGTTGATGCTGGAGCTTATGGGGGAGAAGGGCATATGGAAGGGTCAGGGAAGGAGAGCAAATCCTGGCCAGGAGGTAGCCCCTAAGGTGATAAAAGAAGGTCTGGAAACTTGCAAAAGCAGATCAGTGTGGCATTAGCAGCAGAAGAGATGTGCCAGTGGCTGATGAAATACGATCTTAAGGGAAAGCTGAAATCTAGTTATTAGTGGAGGGAAAGAACCAGCCTGAGCTAGGGAAGTGATTTGAAGTGGGGGGACATAAATAGAAACTGTGATTAGATAATGCCAGTCACTTACCTGCTGCCCAAGGAGGATGTGAGGAAGAACTGGCCTACAAGCTAGGTTCCTGATGGACACACCAGGTTCATCATTGTTGCTATTACATCTAGCATGTAAAGAAGACCCTGTATGCACAGATCAGCCCATCTGTGCATTGGCAGATGGTATGGGAGCTGCCCGGGTAAAGAGCGCAGTATGATTTAGGGCTAGATATGAATGAAATTATACTTAGGCTAGTTCAAATACAATTGCATTAATATGACCGTCTCAGATTTTTAACTGAATGAACAGTTTCTGAATTGATTTTATTGTTTAAAGTCATGCCAGTTAATGGCTTTTTACAATAAAATTGCCTTTGGCTGTTTTAAACATCAATAGAAGATTTTAAAATGATTTGATTATATTTTAAACCTCAAATCGAGATTTCTATGAAATTGTACATGTCCCATTTTCCCCTTTGTAAACTGGCTTATTTCTGAACATTCAATGAGCAAAAACAAACCAAATTACAAGCAGATCTGACAAATCTTAGCTCAAATCTCAATCAAAGCCTTTGTTTTCTGTGAACCATTGGATAAGTTGCTTAATTCCTCTTTTCTCAATAGGAAAAAAATGGGATAATAATATCTACTTTGTCTACTTTGAAAGCCTATAGTGACGATATAAGATTAAAAGTGCATAATATTATGTTCAGCCTATAGCAGACATTCGGCCATGGTTTGCTACACAACTATGTTTATTTTGCATATAGTTCTTAAGTGTATATATTTGCAATGTTGGAAAGACCTGGAGTGGAGTACAGGACACTGGTTGTATCCAACAGAGAGAAAAGGCATAGAGAAAATAAAAGGCGTGATACATTTGGGAATTTTTAAAAATCTTGATCAGTAAGAAAATTACAAACATTACATCATGGAAAGTCTTAATTTGTACTTAATTTCCTAGTTCAGAGGTTGGCAAGCTTTTTCTATATAAAAGCCAGATAGTAAATATTTCCAGCTTTGTGAACCACACAGCCTCTGCCACAGATAATCAACTGTGCCATGATAGTGTGAGAGCAGTTACAGATAACATGTAAGCAAATGAACATGGTTGTATTCCAATAAAACTTTATTTACAAAACCAGACATTAGGCCTGATTTGGTCCTTAGGCTGTAGTTTGCCAACACTTGGTGTAAGTGACAGCATCCTATTTTATCATTCCTCCATTTAGAAATCCACAAATATTTTGCTTTATGAACTGGTTAGCTTCCAGTTATTCTTGAATTATATTCATTCATTAAGTCATTTAATAAATACTTGAGTGTCTACTATAATTAAGCACTGTTTGGGGTGCTGGAAAAATAGCTGTGAGCAAAACCACCAAAGATTTCTGGCTGTAAGGAGCTCACGTGCCTTAAGTGATAACAGAGTTATATCTGTCACTCCACCTTTGTATAAATCCTGCTCTACACAAACCATATTTATCAATATTTGCAGTACTGCACTTAGATTTTCTTCACCCAGTCTCCCTATAGCATTAAATAAAGAGATACTCTAGTATACTATATTTGAATATCAGCAAAATGTTTGACAGAGTACCCCTGATATTGGCGTGGACTGGATGGAGAAATGTGGCTGGATGATAATGTGACTCAGTGTACTGGAACCTGGATGAACGACAGTACTAAGTGACTGTTGATTGATGGATAACTGGCAACCTGGAGAGCAATCTCCAGTGACCTAGAGGGCCATGTCCTTGCCTCAGTGCTACCCAGCCTTTCCATAGATGACTTAGATGAAAACATGGAAAGCATGCTAATCAAATTTGTAGATGGCATAAAGCAAGGAGGGAGACAGCTGACGGGGCTGAGATCTAAAATGATTTCGACAGGCTGGAACAATAGCCTGAATCTAACAAGATGAAACTTAATAGGGATAAATGGAGGGTCCTGCACTTGGGTTCAAAAGTCAAATTGTACATAAGATGGGGGAGAAGTGGCTAAACTGCAATACATGAGAAAAAGCCTTAGAGATTTCGTTGACAGCAGGCTCAGTGGGAGTCTACAGTGTGATGTGAATGTCAAAAATGCTAGTGCAAACCAACTATGTTGCTAAAAGGGCATTCCAGGGCAAGGGAGGTGACTGTGCTATGGTGCTAGACAGAGATCAGATCATACACAAGTGTGGTTCTGAGTTTCAGATGTTTTGAGGGATTGACATAGACTTGGCCAATGGAAAAATCTCAGTGAATAATGAGAAAACTTAATAACGTGGGACTTGATTAAAAAAGTAAAGTTCATACACTCATCAAGCTGATTTAGGGTTTCCACATTCCTCCAGAGAGCATATTGTAGGGCAAATGGGCAAAATTAATTCATCAAAACTGCCTCTTCTCTGCCATTTTCTCTGAGGACCAAAGGGTGAATGGATGTCTGTTAAGATGCATGCCCTCTGGAAACAAGGCTGTAGGGGAGTGAGGGGATCATGTGTTAAAATTCATTTGTTTCTATGGGTTTCCATACCAGTTTCATACCTCTGTAATCCATGAGCCATTTTTAAGGATCCGTATCAAATAACACAAGTGTGAGTTAGGTGAGTAGAAAGGTAGCTTCTGGTCCACTGAGAAGTTAAGCACCGAGGGCCAGATGTGTGCTCCCCAAGGACCACATTCAAACTGGATTCTTAGAGAAACTTCAGGAAGTCATAGGCTCAAGGAATGGGGCATTTAATTACATTTTTCTGGTTAACTCTGAAAATATGTTTTCACTCAACCCTTGCTGCTGAAAAATCTCTCTGAAACACATTTGTTTACATTTTTGCCGTGATGAAATGAATGAATGAATCAATAAATGAATGTTGAATCTTTAACATGTTTTTCTTATTTGTAGGATAAAACCCAAATATTGTCGGCTTGGTGCAGTCTGAACTGGCCCTTGTATATCTCTTTGACATAATCATCTCTTCATTCCAGCAATGTTGACCTTTTCTCAGTTCCTTCTGGCCTTTGATGTTAATGCCGTCCCTTAATTTTGGAACAGTTTGTCTCCTCACTCTCTCTAATGCACCCTTCAGCATCTCGAACTCATTCTTTCTTGCCAGAAAGTTTAGAAGTCACAATTTCTGGGAAAAATCTTCTGTTTTCCAAAGTCTTTGTTAGGGCCCCATTCAGCACTGTCTGAGGACATCCTGTCCTTGTTATAACATAGTTCTTACTCCACTTCCCAATAATTGACTGGCAGTTGTTGTGTCTTCGTTTTAAGCCCCGAGAGGGCAGAAACCATGACTGACTGATTTGTTTCTATATCTCTAGCCTGTAGCCTGGTGCCTAGCACAAAATGTGTAATCGATAAATTTGTTAAATTGAATTAATTCCTTGGAGGTATTAAGAAATGAAGGGACATTATTTTGGCCATCAATAGCATTATGCTAAATAAAAGTTGGCAATAATACTGTAATAGCGATAGGAACCATCGATTCCAATATACTTTTATGTTAGAATAAGGAAGTTGAGTTCCAGTGCAGGGGACTGACTTGTCCAAGGCCACACAGCCATTGAGGAGTTAAACAACACTAGACTCCATTTATTTTGCCTAGAGTCATATTTTTCTGCCTCACCATAACTCACTGCCAGACTGTGACATCACACATTTGCTCTGGCAAAATCAAACACAAGAGGGATGTATTATCTCTGAATCCCAAGAATGCTGGAGAGCCAGGTTTGGAAAAAGAGCAGGAACTGAGAAAGGTAAGGCATTTGGAAGGATGGACTGAAGTGTATCCCAGTTTGAAACAAGCCATGCCTTGGGATGGTCTGGCTGGGAGGCTGACCTGGCAACTCAGTGCTGCTGTCATTGGACCTTGGATTCTTCCCAGTAGGCTCACAGTCCTGGCACCACTCTTGCCTTCCTACTGGATTTCTCACATGTCCCTGCATTTTTTCCCCTTACCCCTTTAATATCCAAAATCCGAGGCAGGAGCATCTCATTGGTTGAAGTAAGGTAGTGGGTCTGAACCTAAGGTGCTGGGAGCAGGCCCAGGGAGAGTATCTGGCTCCATCCTTGTTGCTGCTATGTGAGGCAGATGTGACCAGGACTGACGCAGTCTAGGAAGAGTGCCCAGGTGCCTGTAGCCATAAAACAAACAAACTAAACCCTGCCCAGTCACCTCCCACTGCACTGTTTTTGTCTTCAGTGCCTCCATTTCACCATGTCACTTGTGGCTCACTCTAAGCAGCTTTCCTTTTGTCAGTTGAAGTAAAGATAACAATAGGAGACACTGCATTTATCTTTACTTTTTAGAAAATTTGGTAGCTGGTCTTTTCTTGGCTTGTGTCTTCATTTTCTCATCTGTGAAATGAATGTGGGGTTTGCATGGCCTCTCAGTGGGTCAGCCTTCCTCGACCACTGCATTCACAGGCCCACTCGCCATGAGGTGTGAGTAACTTTCTGGGTGAAAAAGTAATATTTGTCAACTTCTCTGCCTCAGGAAAGAAACTGGTAGCTACTGAGTTTGATTTACTCATTAAAACTCTCATAGAATCTCTGTCATCATTCTGAGTTCCACCTGCCTTTTCCGGAACTTCGAATGAGAGAGAAGATGTCTAGGAGACAAGGTGGATGCACAGGTCCTAGCGCATAGTGAGAATCCTCTGATTTTGGATAATACTCTGAAGGTAATTATCAACTTTACTCCTAAAAATACTTTCATGATCTCTGAAATGGACTGCAAGTGAAATAGAAACTGGTCTTAGAAAAGGCTTGAACTCAAGACTTGCACTTTCCAACCTAGAGCAGAGAGAAGTTTTGGCAAGGCTGCCACCTTTCCCCAATGTCCAGTTCACTGGGAAATCAACAGCCCTTTGAATTCACTTCACACACATTAACAGTACAGTTTTATGATGACTTCCAAAACTTCATGGAAAGCACAATCCCAGAGTGACAGAGAGAAATTCTTACTTTTCCTGAAGCATGCTGCTCCTCAGTAGTCTTGTTGGAACATTAGTATTCATTGCCAAGCATAGCGTCTTCCTGACCCATTAAATGATTTAAAACCAACTAGCAAACCAAATGGCAACCCAGGAAAATTCTCCTCTTTGAGACAATGTGGAGCCATTATTCATTTAATAGAATAAACATTATTCTCTATGCCACGGTTACTAGCTTTTGAGTCTTTAATGGACTTCACATTATACTTAGGGGATTAACAGAGAAGTTTGTAATTGATTCTCTTTGTTGGGGGAAATAAAGAAGACAACTATTTATCTGGTTATGGGTTATGTTACTGATATAATGCAAAAAAGGCTCTCAATATTTAGAGCAGGATACATTTTTGTTTCCTTCTTTAAAGAGGAGCATTGTTGTTAATACCTGAAAAACAAATCTGCCAAGTGTGTTCCTTTAAGAGGATTGTAGTTTCCAGATCCCATTTCCTCACATGTATTCACTCAAACATATTCATTGTGCTTTATTGTGCACCTACTGCATGCCAGGCCTCCTGTAGTCTCTAAGTAGATAGTGCATGTGACGTTGAACAGCATAAAGCTGATTCCAACTTTCAGTAGGATGGCAGGGAAGAGCAGGCATTCAGCCAATAATCACACACATCAATATAAAATCAAAACTTGCAACAGATGCTAAAAAGAAAAGGAATGAGTGTTTATAGAAAAGAAAAACTGAAGATTGGGGGAGAGGTGGAGAAAGAGGGTAATGGGATTAACTTCTTTGAGCAAAAGAGAGCATTTCAGTTGAGTCCCTGGTTTCTGTTGCCAAGTGTGTCCATTAGGCTCCTGACATATGCTTCTGATTCCTCAGCACTGGTCTTTGGTAGCATATCATGATTACTCAGTACACAGGTGTGTCAGTCAGAGGTGCCAGGAAAACTGAGCCACCACCAACACTGTAGGGATTTAATACAGGAGTTAAAGCTTAGACAAAAGTAGCAGGGCTAGGAAGGGAGGGAAGAGCAGGTGAGGGTCAGAGGGCCAATTTGTAACTAATACTGTCTAAAGTGTTGGTGCAGGTAGGCAAGGCAGAGATTGCAAGAATACATCAAATGCCATGCACTTCTGCCTGTGGATGTAGAATCACAAAAGGAAAGCATGTGAAGTCTGTAGTAAGGAGTAGCTCTGTGGAAACTGCTGACTCTGTGACCATGCCTGCGTCTATGGGAATGCTTCCCCTGAGAGTTTGCAGCCAAGCATCTGGTGTTGGGCTTGTGGCTCCTATTGGTTAGCAAGGCCAGGGGTTGGATAGACAACCTGGAGTCAATGCAGGAGGGTAGTGGGGACTACCCCTTGCTGGAAACCCTTGCACCTCTTCATCACTGTGTCTGATTCTCATGATCTTCCAAGAAGAGTAAGTGACATCACTTCCATTTCCCAAATCTAGCAAATCCATCCTGAGTTGATCAAAACTTTCCATTTTAGCACTGAAATTCCTGTATGTCAGGCAACACTTCCATCCTGAGCAAACCAGGGCAATTGATCACTCTTTTTTTTATTTTTATTTTTTAAGAGATGGAGTTTCGCTCTTGTTGCCTAGGCTGTAGTGCAATGGTGGGATCTTGGCTCACTGCCACCTCCGCCTCCTGGGTTCAAGCAATTCTTCTGCCTCAGCCTCCCGAGTAGCTGGTATTACAGGTGCCCGCCATCTCTCTCAGCTAATTTTTTGTATTTTTAGTAGAGATGGGGTTTTACCATGTTGGCCAGGCTGGTCTCAAACTCCTGACCTCAGGTGATCCACCCACCTCGGCCTCCCAAAGTGCTGGAATTACAGGAATGAGCCATTGCGCTCGGCCCAGTTGATCACTCTTAAGTCTCATGTGAGTTAATCTCACTGGCCAGCTTTAATCCGAACCACTCAGGGAAACAAAATTCCCAGCCATAAGTAGGAACAGTAGTGCCAGGTTAGCCTGGATCATCTGACATACCAGGTCTATCATATTTTGAAGATCTGTGATGGCCAATATCCAAAGTGGACTATCTTCTAATCAGTGGTGCTATCCCATTTGACATCCCCTTAAGGACTATGAAATAAGTTTAATTCATATTTTTAAATAATGATATATTGGTTGATGATAAAAGAAACTGTATGACAATTCCCAAAATTAAAGTTAGATGTTTTCTGGGGCCATCTTGTATTTGGCTTGCTTTTGGTATCACTCTAGTTGCTTAGCTTGAGTAAATGGAAATGAAAGCATCCTGAGCACGTTCATTATCCTGGCACTGGCACAGAGAGCCTGTCCTATAGTTATGTCGTTATGAGTGCTCGGGATAGAATAAAATCTCAAATCATTCTGATGGAGAGTTTGCCAGGTATGAAATAAGGAGAAGTTAGAGGGATGCATTGGGGGGCCGCTATGATTCATTGCTAAGTCTTCTCCAACAGACCACTGTTGATTGCAGGGTATCTCAGCCCTAGGGTGTGTGCCAAGCATGGTGGTAATGTGAACATTGATGACCAGAATGAAGGGTGTTGCTGATAAAGGAAAAAGGGAAGAAAGGTAGTCAGCAAGAAAAGGCAACTATAAGATTTGAAAAGATAGGAGAGAGGGGAAGCGTGCTGCATATGACTGCCAGGAAAATTTAATCATGCCTGAGAAGTGCTTGGATTTATTGAGAATGAAGCAGGCAAGCTTGGGGCCATTCGTTCGGGCTCAGCCCTTATAAATGATTTGGAGGACTTTGTAGCGTGGTAAGTAAGCATAATGGTTTTTGTATTGAACTGTGGCACCCTCAGCCAACTTGAAAGAACCAAGATTCTTTAGAATTCAATTTACTTTGCATTAATGGGAGATCCAATGCTCATCTGTTCAAACTGCTTCTTTTATCTAAGCTGCTAAAGAGTCACATGGTTTAGGAAGAAAATTAAGAAATTTCACATTTGTTGCTCTAAGCAAAATCATTTTGTTATCTACTTTAATGAGCGCATGGATGAGTTTTCCTGTTTTAATAATCACTGTGTCTTAAACTTTTCTTCCATGAAGGCAATATCAACAAAAACTCTCTAGAGGCTTTATCTTTATACAATTAGTTTCTCTCTCTCTACCATCTAAAGTCCTTGAAATAATTTTTAAAACAGTAGGAGACATGTCCTTTCTCTGAAATCTCTGGACACATATAAGGAAAATGGACATTACACTATTGCCTTGAAGAGGAAATTGGCATGAACTGAGGTCTCTGTCCTTATCTGAATTCACGTTGTATTGGAGCTATTTTTTATTTTCCTTTATTTTACTTTTCTTTCTATAGATAAAAGACCTGTATGGATTTCTGTAGGTTCTGCAGTCACTGAGGAGTGAATGTATATATTCATTGCATTCACATCTGTTGGGAATTCTTAAGAACCGGGAAAAAGCATTCCAAAATATTATGAATCTAATATTTTGGTGACTCTATCTTACATTGTTGATAATGACAGGTATTCATTTCTGCTGTAGTTCCACATTTTGTATCTAAATAACCTAGCAAGCCTCTTCAAATGGTGCTTTATCCAAGTCTTCTGGACTGGGTATAGGCCATCCTGTTTCTGACTCAAATTTAACAGTACATCCAAACTTAATGTCTTTATGTATATATTGTGCTTATTGTCTGTACTTCTGAAGTGTTTGAAAGAATTCACAATGAAAGAAAATTTGTAAATAAGACTATTGAAATAGGCAAAAACTATAAGAAGGAGAAATGATATGTCAAGCACAAATTAATGGTGAGCTATTTGGAATTATAACAAAAAGAACAAGAAGAGTGACACTATTTTCATTTTCTGATGAAATGAGATACAATGTCTTTAGACAGAGAAACACTTCTGTTAGAAATAAGTAGTAGAATGTAATTTTTTTTCAGGACCTGGTGTACACTGTATTCAAGGATGATTTTTACAGATTATGCTAACATAAGTTTATATATATATATTTTTTTCATTGGCTCTTGACAAGAAGAGGAGGGTGTAATATTAACAAATGTTCAGTAAAGAGGTTTCTGTACAAGGTTAGTCTCATAGGATCCAAGTAAGTTGCTTTCGGGTCATATATTAATAGAAGGCCACAGACATGCAAGCAATGAAATTTAGGCCACTACAGTTCCCTGAAAATTCAGTGTAGTTTTATACTTGGCATTTTTCAAAGGGAAGTTATCACTGGTATTTTATAATAAGTTGAAATTTTTATAGAGTATTAAGTATTAAGATAAATATTTCTTGTAATCTTTACAGTATTTTCTTCCTTTTATGTTGAAGAATTATTGGGAATTCCTTGAGACTTTATTACTCAGCCCCTGGGACCACTTCTGATGCTCCAGTGGCTTCCCAGTTTCTCCTTTTTATTTTTCCTCTGTAGATTCTAAGGGGTCTGTCTGTTTTTTCAACTCTCACCACCCACTTCATCCAGTGGGATTCTTTTCTTCTGAAGTCTGACTTCAGAATAAAAAAGATATTCTCCCAATATTCTCATTTCCCTGCAGCTTCCTTAGCAACTAAGCATCTCAGAAAAACCAGAAAGTAAACAAACACACAGTCTGCACCTCGCATGGCTCCGCCTGCTCCCTGGAGTCAGACTTCAACATCACTCTTCCCAAAGACTCAGACTTTATGAAACAGTGTTAATGAATTTAATCAAAATATCATAATTTTTAAAATCAAAATATCATTTTTTTATATCCAGCAACTCTTTGCAGTGTGTGTCTTCCTTGAACTTTCTTCAGCTTTTGCCATCAATGTCTAGAACCTTTTCCACAAATTCACCTAGCTATTCCGTGTTTTTGCTCTGATCTACAAGGCTGTCCTTTGTGGACTTACCTATCTTGGTCCTGGGTATTTTGCTTGAGGTTCTGTCCCAAACTTTTATGCTGCTTTCCTCCTTTTATCTGTTGATCTCTATCTATCTATCTATCTACCTACCTACTTACCTACCTACCTACCTACCTACCTACCTACCTACCTACATGTTATCTATCTATCTACCTACCTACCTATCTACCTATCTATTATCTATCTATCTATCTATCTATCTATCTATCTATCTATCTATAGATAGATCTATCATCTCTGGGGGATGTCATTAGCTCCCATGACTTCAACCATATAGGACATACCTATTCCAACTTTGTATCTCCTAAACATATTTCTTGCTCAGCTCAAGTCTCATTTATCTTACTATTTATTGCACATATTCCTGTTGGTACACCTCAGGTGCAAAACTCAACTTGTCATGTTCACTGCCAATCTCTGCCATTGTCTTCTTTTCACTTCAGTTTCTGTTCAGTTACACCAAGCAGAAAATTTGGAATCATCCTATACTTACTTATTTTCTTGAACCTGATATCTAATTGCTCAAGAATAATATAATTTCTGATTTCACTGAACTCTATGGCCTTGTAGATGTAATTCTCCTATTTTTGCCAGAAAATAGTAATCTCTATCCCTGCCTAAAGACTAGCCCCAAGGTTGTCTGCTTCATTACTAAGTCATCCAAGCCCTTTCTAGACATGATTGAATTATTCTGGCAGTGAGACACAGAACCCATTTCCTTTATCCTCTCTTTTCAAATCTTATGCTGCTTTTTCTCACTAATTCACTTTGTTCCCATTTCCTTTACTGGTAATTCCCTTGCCTTGGTGAAGGCAGATATCTTGGAAGACAATACCTTTCCTCTTCAAGATTAGCCCCTATCTGCCCTCCTGGCCACTAGACCAATCACTAGGATCAAGTTAAGTATGGTTTGATGGGAGAATTACTAGCCCTGCTAAGGGAGACAGAGATTATTCATTGAAGGACCTGCGGAGAGGGATTATTCATTGAAGGACCTGCAGTACCTGTTTACTATATATTGTCAGAAACTGCGAGAACAAGCCTTGGCATAGATCTCATGGGTACTGGGTGAAGTGCTAGACAGTACAAGGTTATTTATAGATAGGGCGTCACACTACCCAGTGCTTCTGAATTTATTTCCATATAAACAGGATCAGCATCCCCTGAGAAGCTGTTAGAAATGCAGATTCTCAGGGCCCCACCAAAACCTACTGGATCAGAAACTCCAGGGATGGGTCCCAGCAACTTTAATTTTAACAATCTCTCCATATGAATATAAGGCACACTAACATTTGAGAAATACGACTCTACCATGATTCAGAATTTAATTCTGGCAAGGGTACCAAGAGCTGTCCTAATACACCGGCCAAACTTGGGAAAAACTGTGGCCCACATTAAATAAATTGGAGGTGCAAAAACTGCCAAGGCAGATATTAAGGAAGGTATCAAAATATTAGAAGACCTGCACATGTGGAAATGGACTGATTATATCGGACTCAGGAACACATGAGATGGATACACTCCTTGGATAAACCCAGAGGATATGGCCTCCACTAAGGCAATAACAAACATGCTGGTGAGGGGGCAACTCCAGTAAATTCAGTAGTGCTGTTTTCTGTAACTCCAGTCTGACTCGAGGTTCCCTAGAGTCAATAAGAATTATACAATCCTGAAATTGTAGAGGCCATTGCCAGGGGCAGCAACGAGCCGTGAGAGACAAGGTGGAATACATTACTGTAATGGACATCAAGGTCAGAACTATAACCAGAAGCCCTGGCCTGTAGGGATCTGTGGAAATCACTAATAAATAGACCATATGGTTTTTAGAGGCAAGATGGTGACCAGACAACAGCAACAACAACAAACAGATCTGACCTAGCTCTCAGAATCCAAGTCCCTTAATTGAAGGAGAGGACAGGTTTCCCTGAGGAATGCATAGCAAGTGTATACAGTACTAATTCCTTCTGTTCTTTCCCAAAATGGCATTTGGCCGTTTACATGCTTAACTGTACACTGGGAAAGGAAATTCCCTGATTTTTGAAAGCTCTTGGATATTAGATCCTAGCTGACACTGATACTAAACACTCCATAGCACAGTCACCATGCTTCTGTTAGAATAAAGACATAAGGACATCAGGTGGTAAATGGAGTTCTGGCACAGTTCTGACTCACAATGGGTCCAGTGTGTCCACAGACCCACCCATTGGTTATTTTTCTCAGAAGCTGGCAGAAATCTCACCAGAGTTCCTTGACCTTCACAGTAAGAACAGTTATTATTGGAAAGGTTAAGGACAGAAACTGCCCACTTCATCTGATACCCATGTACCATCCAAAGAAGCAAAGAAAGAACAATAGCAGCTACCAGATTGATTGAGAGAGTTTAGTGCCATTCTTAAAAACTTAAAAGGTGTGGGATGTTGGCTTACTTTATAACTATATTTAATTACCCAGGAATCAAAGCTACTCTTTTTGTATTGTTTTCTCTCTGCTGGACAAAACTAGAGTTGTTAGATCAGTATTGCTGCTGATAATCTAAGTTCACTATTTCTCTTCTGTAGGTTACCTGTACAAGATTTATAGTTCCTCATGAGAACTTCTAATTAGTTCAGCCAAGGTCATGTTATGCTGATCTGGCTGCTGGAGGTAGGCGTAGAGAGGACTGCAGTGACGGGGGAGGAACAGGAAGAAAATTAGTCCCCACAGTCACTTGTGGCCATTGCTCAGAGAACAAGGGCAAGAGTGGTCTGGGGTGAAAAAGAAAGACCAGGGAGGAACCTGCTCATATAGGACATTGAGGTCCTGGATAGGATTTTAACTTTAAGGATAATTGCAAAATTATTGAAATATTTTAAGAAAGGGTATGCCATAGTCAATTCTGCTTTTTACAAAGACTACTCAGGATAATTTGTGTAGAATGGATTAGAGTGGCATGAATAGATGCTGAGAGATTTCCATATATAAAAATGTATGCATAAGTCCTTATAGGATATGATAGTGAATAAAGATGGAAAGGGAAATGGAGATAAAAGGTAAAATTGAAAAATACTGAAACTATTAGATGTAGGTGTCTTTAGGGACATTTGAATATCAGAAGTAAGGGTAAGACATGTAAGGTATCCAGTTATACCAAGGGAGCTGGGAACCATCTGCCCTGGGTTTAGACAACAAAGGAGGAATATTGTCTGTAGAATACTTAAGAACAACAACAAACCCACTAAGTTGTCTGATTTTCATTATCACTATGCTCTGGAAAAAATTTTTAATTAAAAATTCTGGCTGGGATTGGTGGCTCATGCCTGTAATCCCAGCACTTTGGGAGGCCAAGGAGGGCGGATCACAAGGTCAGGAGTTCGAGACCAGCCTGACCAACATGGTGAAACCCCGTCTCTACTAAACATACAAAAATTAGCCGGGTGTGGTGGCATGCACTGGTAATCCCAGCTACTCAGGAGGCTGAGACAGGAGAATCACTTGAACCCAGGAGGCAGAGGTTGTAGCGAGCCGAGATCACGCCATTGCACTGCAGCCTGGCAACAGAAAGAGACTCCATCTCAAAATAATAATAATAATAATAATAATAATAATAATAATAATAATAGTAATAATTCTGAGATCTTCATGTATAATAAAATTCACTCATTTTAAGTGTTTCATGTTTTGACAAAGGTATACACCTATGTAATGACAAATATATCTCACATGTATATAAATATGCACATACATATATAGGTATATAGATGTAGGGAGATATAGGTATTTATTTCATATGTAGTACTATGAAATTTTAGAACTGTATAGATTCAGGCAATCATTACCATAATCAGGATACGAATAGTTCTATTACACCAACAATCAATGTCAGTGATAAAACATTTCTTCCAGAAAAATATTTTATTGGTCTAAGTTCTAGCAATTCTTGTGGTTAGTGTTGAGTTAATTTTACACACACACACACACACACACACACAATACATACATATGTGTGTGTATATATACAATATTTAAAATGATGTATATATTTCATATATTTATGAAGAGAAGTTACTGGGTGATAGATATGCTTTGGCTCTGCGTCCCCACCCAAATATCATGTCAAATTGTAATCCCCTCATGTCGAGGGAGAGGTCTGTAATCCCCACTTGTCGTGAGAAGGAGGTGATTGGATCGTGGAGGTGGTTTCTCCCATCCTGTTCTTGTGATAGTGAGTGAGTTCTCATGAGATCTGATGCTTTTATAAGGGGCTCTTCCCCCTTTACTTGGTCTCTGTCTCTCTCTCTCTCACCTGTTGCTAGGTAAGATGTGCCTGCTCCTCCTTCTGCCAAGATTGTAAATTTCCTGAGGCCTTCCCAGTCATGCAGAACTGTGAGTCAATTAAACCTCTTTATTTTATAAATTACCCAGTCTCTGGAAAGTTCTTTATAGCAGTGTCAAAGTGGACTAATACACTGTGGTTATTTATATATATGATATCTTTACTATATATTTAATATATATATATTATTAACAGGAGCCAGAGGAATTTAAAGTTTTTTGTATATGTATACATATAATATATATATTATATTGTGTAATGTATATATAGTATATATATATGGCAATCATTACCATAATCAGGATATGAATAACATTATATGTGTAATTTGAAATTAACATGTTTATAATTTGTCTTTTACTGTTTGTCTAAAAGGAAGTTAATTTGGAATTCTCAGACTGCTACTCTCCATACCTTATGAACATGAACTCAGGCACATGAGTTCATTTGAGTAGTAAATGCCTAAAGGTGCAGAATCATTTCAGCTCATTTTAGGCACATTTTGTATTTCCAACTCACTTGTACTACACATGTCTAAATTTAAGCAATACATGTGACATAAAGAATGACAACACAGTGATTGTATAGATGAAGAAAAAGAACCTGAATTATTTAAATTCTGTCACTCTCAGTGACCATTTGGAGTTTTATTTATGTTTAATTTTTTTTGACTGTGGGACAATTGAAACATGCTAGAATAGATTCCGAAGAAACAATTACATGAGCAGAATTACAATTCCTGGATTTTTTGTGTGACATGTAATATTTATGAATCTCCTGCCTAATCTGTCCTTTAAGACTTTTCTCAACTTTGTATATTGGTTACTTTATGTTAAAAAAAATTTGAAAATTAAAATTGATTTAAAAAGTTCTTCAATCAGCAGTGAGTGAAGAAAAATGGGCAAATCTCTTATGCTCTCTATTAAACATGAATATGTGAAGAGCAATTTAAGTTTCAACAAATTTGCAGAATATAAGGCTCAGAAACAGAAAATATATTATTATTATTATTATTGTAACAACTAATATGTAGGTGTAGTTTTTTCAGTATTTTAAAAAAATACATTAAGGTCCTTAAAATATGAAACAACTACCTTTTTTTCTCTTTTACTATATACTTTTAAAAATCACGTGTATATGAATTTTTTAATTTCTGGCATGACCACAATGTTTAATAAATTTTTTTTTCACTTTCTGAGTTTCTGTTGTAATCCTTGTCATTATTCATTTTTTTCATGATTATTACTGAAAACAGTTTCATTGTATTGATGGGGGATGTTACTCAGGTGCCAAATATCCAAGGCATGCCTCTGCAAAGCTCATGTGTAGGGTTTTGAAGCGAGCCACTTGGAGAAGGGGGATATCATTTACTGAGGTGAGGAACACTGAAAGAGAACAAAAGTTAGGTGAGATGACTGTATTGGTGAGGCATACCGAGTTGGAAGTATCATGGTAACATTCTTGAGAAGATACCATGTGGGAAGATGGATACTAGCCCCTGAAGCTCAGAAAAGAAGGTTGAGCCTGATGTATACATTTGTTACCCATTAAGGCACAGGAAGAAATTGAAATAATGAGAAAGGATGAGATTGCCTAAAGAGAATGTGCTGCATGAGATTTTAGGATGGCCAGGAACTGAGTCATAAGGAATATCAATATCTGAACGTAGATAAAGATGAGCCAGCAAAAGAAACAGAAGTGACCAGAAAGAAAGGAGGAAGAGGGAAAATGGGGTGTCACAGTAACCAATGAGTAGATCATAGGTCATACATGCTAAAAGACACTAAAATATTGAGTAAAATGAAAACAGAAGACGTATGCACAGAACTTAAAGAAGTAGAAATATTTAATGACCTTGTGAGAGCATCTTTAGGAAGTGCTATGGCTGGAGGACACATTTTAGAAAGCTAATGGGAAAAGAGAAAGTGAAGAATTAAACACAGGAATAAAAATATCTCTTTCGAGAACTCTGGCTGTAATTTGGGAGAAGAAAGCTATTGTAGAGGTAGCTGGAGTTCGTGGATAGGGAGGACACTGGGAGAGAAGAGACTGAGTGGTAAACAGGGAGGAAGAAGCAGAGCTTACGATTCCTTTGGTTATCCCGCTTGTCTATGTTGCCCATGCTTTTGGTGCCACATTCATTGATAAGACTAAGTCATGAAGACTTTTCAGTGTGTGTTCTTGCAGGAGCTCTATAGCTTCAGATCAATGTCTAAGTTTTTAATATGTTTTGAGTTGATTTTTCTGTATGTGGAGGATAAGGGTCTCTTTTTATTTTTTTGCAAGTGGATAGACTTCCCAACGCCATTTGTTGAAGAGACTATCCTTTCCCCATTGTGTATTCTTGGTGCCTCTCTCAAAGATCAGTCGGCCATATATGCATGAGACGACTGGGGGCTCTCTATTCTGTTCCATTGGTCTATACAACAAACTAAAAATCTTCTGCATAGCAAAAGAAACAATCAACAGAGTAAAACAGCAACCTACACAAAGGGAAAAAGATTTCCAAACCATATATCAGGTACGGGGTTAACTTCCAAAATATAAAAGAAATTCCTTTAATTCAACAGCCAAAAAAAAAAAAAAAAAAAAAATAATCCAATTTGGAAAAGGGCAAAGAAACTGAATAGATACTTCTAAAGCTGACCTAGAAATGACCAACAAGTGTATACATAAAGTAGCTGAACATCACTAATCACCAGTGAAATGTAAATCAAAACTACAATGAGATACCACCTCATACCTCTTAGGATTGCTATTAACAACAACAACAACAAAAAAGGTAACAAGTGTTGGCAAGGATGGGAAGAGATTGGAATTCTTGTACACTACTGGTAGGGATGCAAAATGATGCATGAAGATTCCTGAAAAAATAAAAATAGAACTATCGTATGATCCAGCAATTCCACTTCTGCATATTCATTCAATAGAATTGAAATCAGGATCTTGAGTTGATAGTACCACTCCCACGTTCATTAAAACACTATTCATATTAGCTAAGATGTGGAAACAACCTAAATGTTTATCAACAGATGAACCGATAAGAAAATGTGTAATATGTATACATTGGGATATAATTCAGCATTAAAAAATAAGGAAATTTTGTTATATGTGACAAAATGGATGAATCTTGAGGACAGTATGCTAAGGGAAATAAACCAGGAACAGAAAGATAAATACTGCATGATTCCATGTACATGAAGTGTTTAAAATAGTCAAACTCAGAATCAGAGAGCAGAATTGTGGTTGCCAAGCCTGAAATGAGGGGGAAATGGAGAGTCACTTATCAACAGGCATACAGGCACAATTATGCAACATGAACACGTTCTAGAGATTTGCTATGCAACATTGTCCCTATAGTTAATTATACTGTATTGTGCACTTAAAATTTTAGAGTAGATCTCATTTTAACTGTTCTTACTAAAATTAAATTAAAATTAATTTAATTTTAAAAAAAGATTCCTTTGGTGAAAGAAAACTCAACAAAACTAGAAAAATTGGTCACTTAAAGGATGATAGGAGAAGGAAGAAAATATATATAAAGATGCAGGTAATAACAATTAAATGAACTACCTAAAATAAATCCACCTTTAAGTTTTAATTTTGATTCAGTAAAATGGGATTTGTTAGTCCCAACAATCTTAGCAGAGACTTTCCATTGCTTTTAACTGCATAAATCTGAAAGCTTTGGGAAGCTAATAATATATATTTGAATTTTGTATCTTCGATTAATAATTTCAAGTCTTATTAGCCAAAAGCATTATAAAGTTCTATTACTGAGTCATATGATAAGCATCCAGGCCATTGTTTTCTGAAGTTATGCCAAAATATCTCGTTTTCCCATTCTTTTTTGTTTTATGATTATAATATAAAAACTTCTTCCATAATTGAATAAGATTACTGATTTTTTTTTAGATTAATTAAGCTGTTACTGTTTTCCCTTTTTTATTAGTATCCAAGAACATGATATCCTGGGTGGTTCATTCTAAGTTGAATCACTACATTTTTAAAAGCCACTGAACTGTTTGTAACATTAAAGAACAAATTATCTGTGTTGCAGACATGAATTTGTTAATTTTCTATTAAACTGTAATATTTGTGGAAGCTCATTTGAACATATCGTCACATCATATATCACATTATTTTTGTACATATCATGATTTTGATCATGTACTCTAGATTGCAGGTTTTTCTTTCAAATCTGTTCCTCCTTTCTTTCTGAGCTTCTGACCACCCAGCTAGACATTATGTTTCCCAATATTTCTCTACTCGCTCCCATCTTTCTGCTAACTGGACCAGGCAACAGTGGTAGCAATCTCAGATATACCTGATGAGTTGGCAGAATATCTCATTGGCTAGGCACCTGGATCATGCTATAGAGCAGAGACTAGCTACCCGTATTGTATTTTATGAAGGTGAAATAAACACATATCTTATTTGAGTAGTTTGACTTGACCTTAATTAATAAAAATTGCTACTTGGAAGAAGTGTTCTGAAATAACAAAAGCCTAAAATATGTGGCATTGGCCCAGTGGGTGGCTGCTGGGTGGTGAAGAAATAGATATTGCAGGCTGGAAAGCTGGAGACACTTATTATGCTGTAGGAAACTGTTTGGTGAAATTATCATCCATGACAACTTAGAAAGCAAATGATGTGCCTATGGAGACTGTAACTCTATGGAAGGCAATTAGATAGAGCCAGAATGTTATGGTGTATTATTTACTCTTTGCTGGTTTTAGAAAAGCATAACAAGAAAAAGATAAATACAAACAAGAATTGGAAAGTTTGTAAGCAGTGTGGGAAAACACAAGTGCTTCTGAATTACAAAGAGCACAGATAAGGCTATTTGCCCAGAGCCTTTCATTAAAGCCCTGTCATTAAGACTTTCAGACAAGCTAAAGGATACAGCTTTGTGCCAGAAAATCAGGCTAATATTTGTATCTAACTAAGAACTTGCATAGCTTATCCCAACTAAAATGAGGGAGAGAGGTATAGGATCAATACTGATTTTGGTATCTAAAGCCAAATTTAGCAGGTATCCATAAAGGAAGTTTGGGTGAGGTTACTTGAGCGCAAACATGCCAAGTGCCAAAAGATCAGAAAATTACTAAGTTTTTGAAGGAATTGTAGACCACAGGGCTGGGCTACAAAACTTTTGAGCCTCTTGAAACTGCATCAACTGAAAGCTGGGTATGTCTGCAGACCTGATGAAGAGGATTGTAGATCACTTAAAGGTTCAAGATTTTGGAATAGAGGCAGTAACTGGAGGGGTCCTTGTGTTGTGTCCCTTGTGGTAAAAGGTCTGTTTGGAGAGGAGAGTGCAGATTGTTAAAAACCAGGCCAGAGTGATAGGCTGAAGCAGATGTCATATTGCTGTGCACTTTTAGTTATGTTCTCCCTTTCTTTTTTATTTTATACTTTAAGTTCTGGGATATATGTGCAGAATGTGCAGGTTTGTTACATAGGTATACACATGCCATGGTGATTTGCTGCACCCATCAACCCATCATCTACATTAGGTATTTCTCCTAATGCTATCTCTCCCCCAGTCCCCTGCCCTCCGACAAGCCCCGAGGTTTGATGCCCATCTCCTCCCACCTCCGTGTCCACGTGTTCTCATTGTTCAACCCCCACTTATGAGTGAGAACATGCGGTGTTTGGTTTTCTGTTTTTGTGTAACTTTTTTGAGAATGATGGTTTCCAGCTTCATCCATGTCTCTGCAAAGGAAAGACATGAATCATCCTTTTTTATTGGCTCGATAGTATCATGCAGCCAATGTAATCCACACACACATTCTGGTGTGATCGTGCCAGCATGTTCTTTAGCCAGTTCTTACATTGGATGCATTTGGGTTTGTTCCAAGGTTCGTTGGCTATTGTGAATAGGCTCCATAAAACGTATGTGTTATATGTCCTTCATAGGTAGAATGACTTAATGTCCTTTTGGGTATATGACCCCAGTAATGGATGGACTGCAAATGTACTTCTAGTTCTAGACCTTGAGGAATTGCCACACGTTCTTCCACAATGGTTGTCTAATTTACATCTCCCATCCAACGAGGAAAAACATTCCTTTTTCTCTCATCTTCTAGCATCTGTGCTCCTGACTTTTTAATTCACCTTTTATACTTGCTTGTTTTTTTTCGGCGGAGAATGTATCTCAATTATTTTGATTGCATTCTCTTTATGGACCAGTTGAATGGTGGCTTTTTTTCAGTTTTGTGGTCTGCATAAATGCTTTTTTGTGAGAAGTGTCTATTCATTATCCTACCAAGTACCTTTTGATGGGCGTTTTTTTTGTCGTGAAATTTTTAAGTATCTTTTTGTAGAGTGGAACTAGCCCTTTGTCAGATGATAATACAAAATTTCTCCCATTCTGTAGATGGCTCTGGTTCCACTCTGGAGATAGTTTCTTTTGCTGTGCAGAAGCTCATAGTTAAATTAGATCCCATGTCAATTTTTGGTTTTTTTCTATTGTTTTGGTGTCTTTGTCGCCTTTGCCCATTTCTATGTCCTGAATGTTATTGTCTAGGTTTTCTTCTAGGGTTTTATGATTTTAGGTCTTAACATTTAAGTCCTTAATCCATCTTGAGTTAATTTTGTAAAAGGTGTAAGGAAAGGATCCAGTTTCAGCTTTCTGTATATGGCTAGTCAGTTTTCCCAACATCATTTATTAAATAGGGAATCCTTTCCCCATTGCTTGTTTTTGTCAGGTTTGTCAAAGATCAGATAGTCATAGATGTGTGGTGTTATTTCTGAGGCCTCTATTCTGTTCCATTGGTCTATATACTGTTTTGGTACCAGTACCATGCTGTTTTGGTTACTGTAGCCTTGTAAGTATAGTTTGAAGTCAGGTAGTGTGATGCTTCCAGCTTTGTTCTTTTTGTTTAGGATTGTCTTGGCTATGCAGGTTCTTTTTCGGTTCCATATGAACTTTAAAGAATTGGAAATTTTTTCCAGTTCTTTGAAGAAAGTCAATGGTAGCTTGATGGGGATAGCATTGGATCTATAAATTACTTTGGGCAGTATGGCCATTTTCACTATATTGATTCTTCCTATTCATGAGCATGGAATGTTTTCCATTTGTTTGTGTCCTCTCTTATTTCCTTGAGTAGTGGTTTGTAGTTCTTCTTGAAGAGGTCCTTCACACCCCTTTTAAGTTATATTCCTAGGTATTTTATTCTCTTTGTAGCAATTGTGAATGGGAGTTCACTCATGATTTGGCTCTGTTTGTCTGTTATTGGTGTATAGGAATGCTTGTGATTTAGCACATTGATTTTGTATGCTGAGACTTTGCTGAAGTTGCTTATCAGCTGAAGGAGATTTGGGACTGAGACAATGGGGTTTTCTAAATATACAGTCATGTCATCTGCAAAGAGAGATAATTTGACTTCCTCTTTTTCGAATTGAATACTCTTTATTTCTTTCTCTTGCCTGATTGCCCTGGCCAGAACGTCCAATACTATGTTGAAAAAGGAGTGGTGAGAGAGGGCATCCTTGTCTTGTGCCTGTTTTCAAAGGGAATGCTTCCAGTTTTTGCACATTCAGTATGATACTGGCTGTGGGGTTGTCATAAATAGCTCTTATTCTTTTGAGATACATTCCATCAATACCTAGTTTATTGAGAGTTTTTAGCATGATGGGCTGTTGAATTTTGTTGAAGGCCTTTTCTGTATCTATTGAGATAATCATGTGGTTTTGTCATTGGTTCTGTTTATGTGATGGATTATGTTTATTTATTTGCATATGTTGAACCAGTCTTGCATCCTGGGGATGAAGCCGACTTGATCATGCCACCATGATCAAGCTTTTTGATATGCTGCTGGATAAGCTTTTTGATGTGCTGCTGGATTCAGTTTGCCAGTGTTTTATTGAGGATTTTTTGCATCTGTGTTCACCAGGGATATTGGCCTGAAATTTTCTTTTTTTGTTGTGTCTCTGCCAGATTTGGTATCAGGATGATGCTGGCCTCATATAATGAGTTAGAGAGGATTCCCTCTTTTTCTATTGTTTGGAATAGTTTCCGAAGGAATGGCACCAGCTCCTCTTTTTACTTCTGGTAGAATTTGGCTGTGAATCCGTCTGGTCCTGGATGTTTTTTGGTTGGTAGGCTGTTAATTACTGACTCAATTTTAGAACTTGGTCTATTCAGGGATTTGACTTCTTCCTGGTGTAGTTTTGGGAGGGTGTATGTGTCCAGGAATTTATCCCACAGTAATAGTGGGAGACTTTAACAACCCACTGTCAATATTAGATAGATAAATGAGACAGAAAATTAACAAGGATATACAGGACTTGAACTCAGCTGTGGACCAAGCGGACCGAATAGACATCTACAGAACTCTCCACCCCAAATTAACAGAATATAAGTTCTTCTCAGCACCACATTGTACTTATTCTAAAATTGGCTGCATAATTGGAAGTAAAACACTCCTCAGCAAATGCAAAAGAACGGAAATCATAACAAACAGTCTCTTAGACCACGGAACAATAAAATTAGAACTCAGGATTAGGAAACTCACTAAAAACCGCACAATGACATGGAGACTGAACAACCTGCTCCTGAATGACTACTGGGTAAATAATGAAATGAAGGCAGAAATAAAGATGTTCTTTGAAACCAATGAGAACAAAGACACAAGGTACCAGAATCTCTGGGACACATTTAAAGCAGTGTGTAGAGGGAAATTTATAGCACTAAATGCACACAAGAGAAAGGAGGAAAGATCTAAAATCGACACCCTGTTCTCCCTTTTTTCTTAGTTGTATGGTCACTAAGCCATTAACTACATTTTCTGGCTTTCTTTGACGCTAGGTGTGGCCATGTGACTAAATTCTCACTAATGGGATGTGAGGATAAGTATGATTGTTTGCAACTTCTGGATTATCTTCTTCAAAGTCCTTGCCATGTATTTTCTACCTCCTTTCCTTCCCTTTATCTGGAAATGGTATGACTAGAACAGAAGGAAGCCCTAAGTTGAGCATAGCAGAGCTGCCTCACTAGCCTGGGTGCCTGGATGACATAATGGAGCAGAGACCACCTATTTGTTCTCAAGAGTTACATGAGAAAGAAAAGAAGTGTACATCGTTTGAGCCAATAATTTTGGCGTCTCTTTGTATAAAGTCAGAAAAATAAAAGCAGCTTAGCTTTTATTGTAATTCAAATTATTTCAAAAGTCTCTATGATCAATGAAACTACTGGCGTCTATAAACCAAAGAGGCAGGATGCAAAGGGAATAAGCATAAGTATATATTTAAAGAGGAAAGATCTTTAAAAATTAGACAGATATGAAAGGTTTTATTCTCTCTCTCTAGATATATGTGTATGTATTTATATGTGTGTGTGTATATATACACACATGCACACATACACATATATAACACTACATAATTATTTGTAATATTGTTTATATATATTAATATATATAATTTTGTTANGTACAGCTACTACGGAAATCAGGATAATGCTTCCTCACAAATATTAAATATAGAATTACCATATCATCCAGCAATTCCACTTCTGGGTATATACTCAAAATATTTAAAAGCAGGCGCTCAGGCCGGGTGCGGTGACTCACGCCTGTAATCCCTGCACTTTGGGAGGCCAAGACGGGCAGATCACGAGGTCAGGAGATGGAGACCATCCGGGCTAACACGGTGAAACCCCGTCTCCACTAAAAAATACAAAAACTAGCTGGGCAAGGTGGCGGGCGCCTGTAGTCCCAGCTACTCGGGAGGCTGAGGCAGGAGAATGGCGTGAACCCGGGAGGCGGAGCTTGCAGTGAGCTGAGATCCGGCCACTGCACTCCAGCCTGGGAGACAGAGGGAGAGTCCGTCTCAAAAAAAAAATTAAAATTAAAATTAAAAAAAGCAGGCACTCAGAGAGGTATTTGTCTGCCCACGTTCATAGTAGCATTATTTGCAATCGCAAATATGTAGAAGCAACCCAAGTGTTCATGAACAATGCGTCAAAAAGCAAAATGTGCTCTGTACATCTAACAAAATATTATTAAGCCTTTAAAAGGAAGAAAATCCTGACATGTGCGACAACATGAACTTTGAAGACAATATGCTAAGTGAAATGAGCCAGACACAGAGGGACAGATTATTTTATTATTCCACTTATATGAAGTTCATAGAATAGTCAAATTCATAGAGAAAGTAGAATCATGGTTACTAGACGCTATGGTGAGGAGAGCATGGGGAGTTATCGTGAAATGAGTACACAGTTTTAGTTTTAGAAGATTAAAAATGTACTAGAGATGGATGTTGGTGATGGTTGCACAATTTTATGAATGTACTTAATGCCAGTGAACCGTCCGCTTAAAATAATTGAATTGTAATTTTATGTTACATATATTTTGCCACAATAAAAAGCAAAAGATCTAAACATACACCTCATCAAAAAAGATACACAAATGGCAACGAAGCATATGAAAAGATGCTTAACATCATTGACCATTGGAGAATTACACATTCAAACAATGGAGAGCTCTACATGTCTGTTTAAAATCCAAAAACGCTGGCAATACCAATTGCTGGCAAAGGTGTGGAGCATCATCAAGAAGGCTCACTCACTGCCAGTGAGAATACAAAATGATACGGCCACTGTGGCAGTTTCTTATAAAATGAAGATCAGTCTCACCTTACCATTTGATCTAGCAATTGTGCTCCTAGGAAAATAACCCAATTGATCTGGAAATATATATCCACATTAAAAACCTGCACATGAAACTTTGTAGCAGCTTTATTCATGATTGACAAAAGCTAGAAACAGTCAACTTGTTCTTCAATAGAACAACTTTTGTTGATTAATAAGCAAACTGTGATACAGCCATACAATGGAATTTTATTTAGTGATAAAAAGAAATAGACCATCAAGGCATGAATGACATGGAGGAAGCTTAAATATATATTGTGAATGAAGCCAGCCTGAAAGGCTATATACTCTATGATTCCAATTACACGACATTCTGGGAAAGGAAAATCTACAGAGAAGGCTAAAGAATCAGTGATTGCCTGGGGTTTTGGAAGGTAGGGAAAAGGGAGGGTTGCATAGGTAAAGCAGAGAGGTTTTTAGGGTGGTGTAACTATTCTGTATGATATCTTAATGATGAGTATATGACACTATGCTTTCATCAAAATGCATAGAACTTAACACACAAAAAGTGAACGTTAATATATGCAAGTAACAGGAGGTCAGTAGATGACAGGATGGAGGGAAGAATGTGACAAAACAGTCTAACTGTATCACAAATATATGAGACAACCTCACTGAAGGAGACAGGGAAAAAAGTTAGTGACCTAATATGCTTTAAAAATGAGTGGAATCTGTTAAGACCAAAGGCAAAAAAAACTACACATAAACATCATATTCTAGTTGTAATTTTGTAATTTGTAATTCTAGTTGTAAAGTTGCTTCCTATGAGGTTACAGGTCCACAATTCTGATACCACCATCATGAATACTGGAATGTAACAATTAAGTAAATGACTGGTGAGCAGAGGGAGTCAAATTTTTCACTGTTGATGTAGGAGGTTACAGATTAATAGAACTGGAGGCTAGAATGATGCAGTGATGAATAAAGTTGGAGACATCCATATGAACTCATGTCTACTTTAATATAGATACAGGTGGCTATATTAGAAATATTTATGGATATATTTATATAGATTGGTATGTATACATACACATACACATATATAGCATTACATAATTTATACTATTGTTTAATTTTTCATAAACAGAGGTAGAGATATGTAAAATCAGTGGGTAGCTTATTGAGAAAAAATAATTTTTTTAAAAAAAATATATTTTAATATGGTTGTCTGACATCTGGGCACTGAGAGCAACTGGAATCCCCCAAATACATTCTTTTAGAGTACTAAAAGGTATGGTTTGAAAAGATATGTTCTTAGATCGAAAAGTTTAAAAGCTGCATAGACTCCTTAAAAGAGGGCTTTTTATAGTTTTGTATTTGTTAATCTATAACTGTGTGTCTCCAGGAGGGAGTTTCTTTCCCACAGAATACGTAATGGGACCAATATTTTGTGTTATGCAATGCTGCTTTAAACAAAAGAGTGAAGCCATGCTGAGATACTCTGGTTCACAATGAGCTAAAAATATCCATCATGTTAATCCAGGTTTCTTCACAGAACTCTTCTCTGCCCTGCCCCTGGGAGACATCTAAACTCTCAGACTGATGTTTGGCACTGGCAGAAGCTCAGATACCTTATCTGACCCAGGTATGACCACAGCTCACACTTGCCTTGCAAGAGAAGTCGTTACCAGTTTGATTTCAAATGCTCACCTTGTGGGATTTCAGCCTGCATGAGACACTTCGTGTAAAAATGGCAAAACTCGAGGGACTTCGTTATTTATGTTAATGAAAATGTTTGTTAACATTTTACTTTTCAAAATATGGGTAGTAATGGTTTGATTTGGGAGGTATGATCAGTCTTGATGCTGCTTTTCATTTTAGAGTCTCGAGTCCCTTTGACAAAGCTGTAGCTGGAACCTGAAAGTGAGGCAGCCTGCTGTTCCCAAGAACAAGCACATGCAAGAGATGAGGGATACTGCGAGAAAGTTAGCTTTTCTTTAGAAATGTCCAAGTTCCCTTATGGAAAACAGCTTCTTCAATCAAAAATGAAATCAAAAGACAAAATCAACCGAGGGTAAGGAGGAGAGAAACATCCACAGTTGCCAGCACAAAAGTAAAAGAGAAATTGATAGAGATATGGAGGAGAACATGTACAAAACTGCCAAAGATGAGGTACCCAGACATGAATGATGAAGCTCCAGACTTTTCTCTGCTGGCTTCTTGTGGCCCAGGAACACTTGCATGAAATGAACTAAAAATCACAATTTAAATAATAACGATAGCAAGAGAAGGAGAAATGCCAAGTGGGAACTCTCCCAGGAAACTTAAGCTAGTATAGCAACTCCTGATAATTTTACAAGACCTTACACTGTGCAAATATACAGTCTATTGTTGTTACCTTGAGCTTGCAGTTAGATTCCGTGTGAATCTCCATCCATCCCCAAATGCTGGGATTTGACTTATCATGTACTCTATCTGTGAAATGGGGTAATGTTTGTACTACCAACATTTTTATAAGAATATTTTGAGGATAAAATAAAGAAGTTCAGAAAAAACACTCAGCATATAATGATCAATTAGTAAATATTACTAGTTTTTGTTGTGTTTACAAACATCTATATCCTTTGTCACACATTTTTCTTCATAGTACTATGGTATTTTGGTAACATTATCTCTTCCATTTAGATAACTATGCTGATAATCAAAAAGGTTAACCTAATCAAAGTCACAGAACTTCCAAGATAACTCAAATGTGAGTTTCCTAATTGTGAGCTCAATGTTTGTCTTTCCTCCTTACTACGTCATGGCCATTTTCAGACCAAAATTTAGAGATCTAATGTACAGCAAGAGGACTAATGTACAGCAAGAGGTGGATATATAGTTTTCCCACCCCCATGTATTAAAGAGGTGTCTGTTCCTCATAGTATGTTCTTGGCACCTTTGTCAAAAATCAGTTGACTATAAATACCTCGGTTTATTTCTGGGCTTTATATCTTGTTCTATTAGTGGAAGTGTTTTTGTTGTGAGGGTACCAAGCTATTTTGATTACAATAGCTTTATGACATATTTTGAAATCAGGAAGTGTGATGCATCCAGCTTTGTACTTTTTGATCAAGATTACTTTGAATATTTAGAGTCTTTTCTTGATTCCATATAAGTTAGAATTATTTCTCTTTCTGTAGAAAATGACATTGGGATTTTGATAGGAATTACACTGAATCTATAGATAACTTTCAATAGTATGGACATTTTAACAATACTAATTCTTCCAATCCATGAACATGGAATATTTTTCCATTTATTTGTGTCTTCTTCAATTTCTTTTCTCAAAGTTTTGTAGTTTTCAGTGTACAAATCTTTTACTTCCTTCATTAAATTTACTCCTAAGTCTTTTATTTTGTTGATACTATTATGTGGAATTATTTTTTTAATTTATTATTTCTATTGCTCATTATTAGTGTATAGAAACACTACTAAATCTTGTCTGTTGGTTTTGTAACCTACAGTTTTACTGAACTTATCAGTTCCAATAGTTTTTCCAATGAAATCTTTAGAGTTTTTTTATATATAAGATTATGTCCATATCTTTCCAGCAAACAATGACAGCTATACGAATGCCTCTTATTACTTTTTCTTGCTTAATTGCTTTGGCTAGGATTTCTAGTACTATGTTAGATAGGGGTGGTGACAGTGGGCATCTTTGTGTTGTTCCTGATGTTAGAGGAAAAGCTTTTGATTCTTCACCATCAAGAATAATGTTAGCTGTAGCCTTGTCAAACATTACCTTTATTATGTTGAGGTATTTTCCTTATATAGCTATTTTTGACTATTTTAATCATAAATTAGTGATTTATGATTAATATAAATCATAAATACAATACATATATATTGAAATAGAAATATACCCCATTTGCCCTCAGCCCCATATGCCTTCTGTGAGTTCTTTACCCAGTAGGATAATTGAATTCTTAGTTCCTAGGGCTCTGAGTCCTTGGCAGTCTTGCCTAGATGGTGTTGCTATCACACTCATTTTTAGCAATTAAAAAAAATTATCTCCAGGATTCCAAATGTTCTTCTCCTTGTTTCCATTGAATAGTAGTCTATTTTTTTTAAAGTAAACTACTATGCTACAGAAACAATTATTTGTGTATATATATACACACGTGCATATATATATAGATACACACGTGAATATATATATAGATACACATATATATAAATTTTTATATATATGTGTGTTGCTCAGGTTATATGACTAACTTGAGGCAGCACAGGGCTCTGCTCATTACAGTCTCACAGAAACCCAGGCTGATGGAGGCTCCAACTTGACACAACTTTACCTGATGACTAATGCATGGAAAATAGAATAAAGCAAATTATTTAATATATCTTAATATTTCTGCTCACATTTCATGGGCTTTGTCCAAGCCACCAAGCCAACAAGGCTATGACTATATTCAAAGACACAGGGAGGTACATGCTACCATATGCCTGAAAAAAAGGAGAAACAGATTTGGGAATAACTTTGTGATAACTACTATATGCAGTAAATTTATTTTACCTTGATAAATCAATATTACACACCACAGTCAATACTTCCATTTTGTTCCCCTTGTTCATTTAATTATATGTGAACCTGAATACGTAAGGTGATATGCTTAACTTTTAGTCTCTAGAAAAATTGCTGTGCCCCTGGCAAAAGCATTTCTTTCCTTAGGAATTAAATTCTCTAAAGTGGTAGTACTTAGAATCATTGAATGAAAAGTAAAATATGTGTGCCTGGTCACAATAATGAGTGGTGTCACTCAAATTTCCATCCCTTCCATCACAGTCTGATATGGTTGGGCTTTGTCCCCACCCAAATCTCAACTCAAATTGTATCTCCCAGAATTTCCACATGTTGTGGGAGGGACCCAGGGGGACGTAATTGAATCATGGGAGCCAGTCTTTCCTGTGCTATTCTTGTGATAGTGAATAAGTCTCATGAGAGCTGATGGTTTTGTCTCAGGTTTCTGCTTTTTTTTTCTTTTTCATTTTCTCTTGCTGCAGCCATGTAAGCAGTGACTTTTGCTCTCTGCCATGATTCTGAGGCTTCCCTAGCCATGTGGAACTGTAAGTTCAATTAAACCTCTTTTTCTTTCCGGTCTTGGATATGTCTTTATCAGCATTGTGAAAGTGGACTAATACAGTAAATTTGTACCAGTAGAGCAGGGCGTTGCTGCCAAGATACCTGAAAATGTGGAAACGACTTTGGAACTGGGTAACAGGAAGACATTGGAACAGTTTGAAGGGCTCAGAAGACGACAGGAAAATGTGAGAAAGTTTGCAACTTCCCAGAGACTTGTTGAATGGCTTTGCCCAAAATGCTGATAGTGATATGGACAATAAAATCCAGGCTGAGGTGGTCTCAGATGAAGATGAGGAACTTGTTGGGAACTGAAGCAAAGATGACTCTTGTTATGTTTTAGCAAAGAGACTGGCAGCATTTTGCCCCTGCCACAGAGATTTGTGGAACTTTGAACTTGAGAGAGATGATTTAGGGTATCTGAAGGAAGAAATTTCTAAGCAGCAAAGCATTCAAGAGGTGATTTTGGAGCTGTTAAAGGTATTCAGTTTTATAAGGGAAGCAGAGCATAAAAGTTTGAAAAATTCACAGCCTGACTATGCAATAGAAAATAAAAACCCATTTTCTGGGGAGAAATTCAAGCTGGCTGCAGAAATTTGCATAACTAGCAGGGAACCTAATGTTAATCCTCAAGACGATGGAGAAAATGTCTCCAGGCCACGTCAGAGAACTTCATGGTAGTGCCCCCCATTACGGGCCCGGAGGCCCAGGAGGAAAATGTGGTTTTGTGTTCCGGACCCTGGGTCCCCATGCTGTGTGCAGCCTAGGGACCAGGTGCCCTGTGTCCCAGCTGCTCCAGCTGTAGATGAAAGGGGCCAATGTACAGCTCGGGCTGTGGCTTCAGAGGGTGGAAGCCCCAAGCCTTGGCATCTTCCATGTGGTGTTGAGTCTGTGAGTGTTCAGAAGTCAAGAATTGAGGTTTGAGGACCTCTGCTTAGATTTCAGAAGATGTATGGAAATGCCTGGATGCCCAGGCAAAAGTTTGCTATAGAGGTGGGGCCCTCATGGAGAAACCCTGCTAGAGTAGTGTGGAAGGGAAATGTGGGGTCGGATCCCCCATACAGAATCCCTACTGGGACGCTGCCCAGTGGAACTGTGAGAAGAAGGTCACTCTCTTCCAGACCCTTGAATGGTAGATGCCACTGACAGCTTGCACTGTGCACCTGGAAAAGCCACAGACACTCAATGCCAGCCTCTGAAAGCAGCCAGGAGGGAGGCTGTACCCTGCAAAGCCACAGAGGCAGAGCAGCCCAAGACCATGGGAACCTACCTCTTGCATCAGCATGATCTGGATGTGAAACCTGAAGTCAAAGTAGATCATTTTGGAGCTTTAAAATTTGACTGCCCTGATGTATTTCTGACTTTCATGGGCCCTGTAACCCCTTTGTTTTGGATAATTTCTCCCATTTGGAATGGCTATATTTACCCAATACCTATACTCCCACTGTAACTAGGAAGTAACTACCTTGCTCTTGATTTTACAGGCTCATAGGCGGAAGGGACTTGCCTTGTCTCAGATAAGACTTTGGACTGTGGACATTTGGGTTAATGCTGGAACGAATTAAGACTTTAATGATATGGAATGATCTGGTTCGGCTGTGTCCCCACCCAAATCTCAATTCAAATTGTATCTCCCAGAATTCCCATGTGTTATGGGAGGGTCCGAGTTGGAATTAATTGAATCATGGGAGCTGGTCTTTCCCATACTGTTCCCATGATAGTGAATAAATCTCATGAGATTTGAAGCGTTTATCAGGACTTTCTGTTTTTGCTTCTTTCTCATTTTCTCTTGCCACTGCCATGTAAGAAGTGCCTCTTGACCCCTGCCATGATTCTGAGGCCTCACCAGTCATGTGGAACTGTAAGTTCAATTAAACCTCTTTTTCTTCCCAGTCTCAGGCATGCCTTTATCTGCAGCATTGGAACAAGCTAATACATAATTCTTTATTCAAGCTACAAGAGAAATAGCATCATATAAAACATTTTCTGGAGAGAGGATCTGTTTCACAAGTTGGTGTCTTTCAGCTTGTGATGTAACTGAGTGTTCAATTGGCTTTCCACTGTTCTTTAAAGTCACTTACTAGTATGTGATGGGACATATGGCATGGCCTGTGAATATCAAGCATTCTCTCTTGTACTTTGCTTTATCTTGTATGAAATGAGGTCCTTTGTTAGATGCATCATAATATGGAGTACTAATAAGGCAAGAAAACACAGGCACTTTTCTTTGGTCAAGCCTCCTAGGAAACCAGCTTTGAGTCAACTTTGTATGCAGAAGGTTTCTTGGAATATGTTCTCCAGAACATTTGCAAGGGAGTGAGGAAGGAGGGTTAAGCATAAAGAGAAAGTCAATTGCTATGAAGTTGCAATAGAGCACTGAGCCTATTCTTCAGAGACCTCTGGAGCTAAGATGACCTTTCACTGAGATGAGGGCTAGGCCTCAACCTATATCCCTGCCTCAACCTGTCACTAATTGCAGGATGTACTGGGAAAAATGTATAAACTCAGGCATAGCAGCTCCTTTGAGTGGGAGAAATTCCCAGAAAGATTGTTAGCTGTGAGCCAACAGCAGCTGACTCTCCCAGCAGCTGGGGAGATGTTCATCACTGCTGCTTTACAAGTGGGGTTACTCAGCTAGACAGTAGCCACTCTAGCCATACCAAGGGGAAGTGACATTGTTTAGTACGTGTATAACTTCCCTTGTAACTAACATGGATAGTTGGTTGAGGTGATTATATTTTTATTCTTTAATTTATTAATATATTGCATTGTTAAATTTTTCTAATGTTACACCAGCCTTATATTCTTAAGAAAATCTTTTCTTGGGCAAGATTAAATCTAGACACACTGCTACATTTAATTTCCCAATATTGTATTAGAATTTTTTTATCTATGTTCATAAGTATGATTGGTCTATAATTATCTAGTTCTCTACTTATCTAATTTTCATGTCAAGATTGAATCAGTCTCATAAAAAAGTTGGGTTTTTAACCTTTTTTATCTGTTCTTTGAAACTGGTTTGAAGAATTATCTTTTCATTACAGTTTACAGAAAATTTACAAGTAAAATTCTTTTACCAGTCTGACCTCATCTTCTACTTCTCCTTGCCCTTCAATTCCCTCTGATCCATTGTTCCTGGTCCTTTTGCTGTACTGGGAACATGTGAGGCACCTGCCTGCATTGGCATTCTGATCTAGCTCTTTCCTCTGTTTGTAATGCTCTTTCTCTGATATCAGCAGAGCTATTTTCCTCCCTCCTGAAACCCCCTGCATAGATGGGCCTACTCTGACTTCCAATTTAAAACTTTAGTCAAACTATGAACTCATATCCACCTCACTCCACCCACCCCTACTCCTTACCATGTTCTATATAATGAACTCATTTTAATAGTTTATTTTATCTCCTCTCACTAGAATTTCAACTCTTCAGCTATAGTATTTTTTATTGTTTCATTTCATTTACTGATGAGCCCAAGTGCCTAGCATAGTGTCTGACACATAGTAGGGCTTCCATAAATAGGGGGAAACAGAAAGAATGAAAGTTTTGTAACCACTCATTTAATTTCATTAATAATTATTGCTTTTGTAAACCATTAAAGTTTTCTTTTCTTCTTAAATTAGTCAATCCTGGTAATTTATACTTTTCCATAATATTGCCATTTCTCTAACATGTAAAATTTTTGGCAAATGTTGTTGTTCATAGTAATTTCATGAGACTTTTGAAATCTCTTATATGTAGTCATATCTTGAATTTTTCATCTCTGATTTGTGTTCTCTCTCAGCTTCTCTCTCTCTTTCTCTTATATTCTTTAATCAGCCATACTTCAGCATAATCTAGTTTGTGACTATTTTCAAAGAATCAGCTCCAAATTTGTGGATTAATTTTGTTTTTTAAATTTTATCAATTCATTGTTTATATGATTTATTTTCCTCACTCTTTTAATTTATACTATTTTTCTTTTTCTACCTTCTTGAGGTAAATACTTAACTCATTTATTTTCTCATTTTTTTCTTTTCTTTTTTTGAGATGTATTCTCATGCTGTCACCCAGGCTGGAGTGTAGTGGCACTATCTCAGCTCACTGCAAACTCTGCCTTTCAGATTCAAGAGATTTTTGTGCCTCAACCTCTTGACTAGCTGGGCTTAAAGGCACATGCCACTATACCCGGCTAATTTGTGTGTGTGTGTGTGTGTGGTTTTTTTTTTTTTTTTTTTTTTTTCCCCGTAGAGCTGGGGTTTCATCATGTTAGCCAGGCTGGTCTCAAACTCCTGACCTCAAGTGATGCATCCACCTCTACCTCTGAAAGTGCTGAGATTACAGGCATGAGCCACTGTGCCCAGCTTGTTTATTTTTAATCATCCTTTTAAAAAAGTGTTTTAATACTACAGTGGATCTCTAGCTCCACTTGTACTACATTCCACAAGGGTTGATGTATAGTTTATTTGTTGTCATTGAGTTCTAAATGTTTTATAATTTTTGTTGTGTTTTCTTCTTAAATCTATTTTTTATTTAGGAGTATTTCGTTTTTTCATATATATAGTTTTGGGTTCTAAGATTTCTAATTTATATATGTTGTGGACAGGGATCATATGCCATGTGATAACAATTATTTGAAGTGTATTAAGAATTTATTTTGTGGTCTCGTACTGTGGAAGTCTGTGGTGGAAAATTTACTTTTGTATTTGTGTGTATCAGTCAGTTCTTATTTAACCCCAAATCAAGAATACAATTTTGGTTGGTTATGAAATTTCAGTTTGGTAGCTATTTTTCTACAGGTTGCTACCTTTAGATGCCCTTGTCTTCTGGCACGTAGTGTGGCTAAGGTTTGCTGTCACTTTAATTGTCTTTTAATTATAGTTAAGATGACATTTCTCTCTGATGCCTTTTAAGATTTTCTCTTTATCCTTGAGGTTCTGGAATTTCACTCAGAAATGTTTGAGTGTGGATTTGTAATCATCCCTGGATTTTCCATGTCTTTTCTTACATTAGCAATCTGTTTTTGCATGTTGTTTAATTTTTCCATTGAAACTCTTAACATATTAATCATAGTTATTTTAGATTCCCTGTCTGATCATTTCTAAATCTGTGTCATATCTGATTCTGGTTCACATGCTTACTTTGCTCCTTTATACAATGTATGTACATGTGTATGCAGTGCATGCATGTACATGTGTGCACATTGCCTTTTTACATGCTTGGTAATTTTTCTTGTTGAAAGCCAGGCTTGATGAATTGAGTAATAGGAACTGACGTATAAGACTTCAGTGAGAGAATTTATGTTAATCTGGCTGGGAACTGGGCTGTGTTTAATATTTGCTCTTGCAGCTGGTACTAGAGGTTCAAATTACTCTAGTGTTCTTGTTTTTTGTCTCCTTTCTTGACATTGGGATTTACTATGTATTCCTTCTAAGAATCTGCATTTTGCAGCTCATTCACTATGAGCCACTATTATCATACTCAAGTCCTGTTGATGTGGTAGTAAAGTGTGGAGGACATTCTATAACCTTATTATAAAATCTCAATCTTTTAGTGAACCTGTGACCCTGGCTGGTCCTTTATAGTTTTTCTTAGCTTTCCCTTTTAGGTAAGACAGGAGGAGTAGAAGGAATTGGAGTGCCCTAAATGCTTTTGCCAGAGGCCGGCTATGGCTCTGGTAGGTTTTCATCCTGGAGAATACTTTGGGTGCATTTTACAGTTACTAATACTTTCTTCCCTCTGACAGTAGCAATAGATCTGTCTACGCTCTTAATCACGAGAACTGGGTAAGTTTGATGGAGGTAAGGCCTGTGAAAGTATGGGGGCCCCCTTAGCTTGCCTGGCCCCCAGAGTTTCTCACTCTCACATGAGTCCACACTGAACCATCAGGAATTCCTCAAAATTACCATTTACATATTTATACCAGTTTATAGCTCTAGCAGCTTCTGCTCCAGATAATCAAAGCTTGGTTGCTGTGACTCTCTGGATTTATCTTTCTCTGCAAATTTCAGACTAGAAGTTTGCTTAGAGACCTCAATTTTCTGATGGGTACAAGAGAGTAATTGATTTTCTGTTTTATTCAGCTTTCCCTTGTAAGAAAGGGAGTGATGACATCTTAAACTCTTTACATATTAGAGCTAAATATTTTCAGTCATTTTTGAATTTTCTATTCTGAAAAGTATTAAGTTTTGGAATAATAAAAAATAATAGATTTTTGGCTGGGTGTGGTGTCTCAAGCCTGCCATAGCAGCACTTTGGGAAGCCGAGGGCAGTGGATTGCTCGAGCCCAGGAGTTTGAGACCACCCTAGGCAACATGGTGAAACCTCATCTCTACAAAATATACAAAAATTAGCTAGGCATGCTGGCCAACACCTGTAGTCCCAGCTGCTAGGGAGACCGAAATGGGAGGACTGCTTGAGCCTGGTAGGCAGAGGTTGCAGTGAGTAGAGATCATGCCATTGCACTCTAGTGGGAGCAACAGAGTGAGGCCCTGTCTTTCTCACACACACACTAATATAATAATAATAGTTTTTTTGTTTTATTTTTTATCTTAAAAGTACTTTATAGGGGATGGAAACTCCACCCAGTCACTCAGTCATAAGTTTTAAATGATAAGTTGAGCATTTGATTTTTATCTTTGTAAGGTATCCATTACACTTTCTGATAGGGTAACTATTAAGACCCTAGCCAGGTCTGCCGGACTCCAGACTTGGCAACTGTCAGACCAAGACCTCTAGCTTTTGATTTGTTGTTATTTGACTGCTGGCCCATAGAACTGTTTATCTTTTTTTGAACTAGAGCTCTTTAATAATATATGGTTGTCTTATATTTTATCCATTAGTCCTGTATCTTACAGTAACGGAGGATGATACGTTTAAAGCCTGAACCTATTGGATTTGGAATTCTGAAGTTTATTTTAACTTTAGCATTGACTTTTGGACATCTTTGATATAAGTAATCATATGCACAAATTACATTTAGTCCTTCTTGTTTTTGTTTCTAAATTGTGTGTTAATATATAATATTTGTATATTTTATGGAGTACATGTGGTATTTTGTTACATGTGTAGAATGTGTAGTGATCAAGTCAGGATATTTAGGGCATCTATCACTTTGAACACTTATTGTTTCTATGTGTTGGGAACATTTCAAGTCCCCTCTTCTATCCATTTTTAAATATACAATATATTGTTGTTAACTATAGTTACCCTACTCTGCTATTAAACTTAAGAACTTACTCCTTTTATCTAACTGTATATTTGTACCCATTAACCAATCACTCTTTATCTCCTTCCAATACCTGTTCCCCACATTACAAACACCCTTCTTAGCCTCTGGTTGCAATCAATCTACTCTCTACCTCTATAATATCAACTTTTTAAAATTTCATATGTAAGTGAAAAGATTTACTATTTGTGTTTTTACGATTGACTTATTTCATTTAACACAATGACTTCCAGCTCCATTTACGTTGCTGCAAATGACAGGATTTCATTCTTTTTATGGCTGAAGAGTATTCTATTGGGTATGTATACACCACAATTTCTTTATCCATTCATTTATTGATGGACATGTGGGTTTATTCCCTATCTTTGCTATTGTCAATGATACTGCAGTAAAATGGAAGTGTCAGTATCACTTTGATGTACTGTTTTTCTTTTTCTTGGCTAAATACCCACCAGTGGGATTGCTTGATCTTGTGGTAGTTCTATATTTTGTTTTTTGAGAAATCTCCATACTGTTTACTGCACTAATTTACATTCCTGTCAACAGTGTATAAGAGTTCCCTTTACTCCATATCTTCACAAGCATCTATTTTTTTATTTTTAATAAGAGCCACTCTAACTGGAATAAGATGATACACAACATATATCACAGTCATATATTCAAGGAAAAAAGAATAAAAAATTAAAAAGTTCCATCCAAGTGATAGTAAGTTCAAAAATAGGAAGTGACAGCTTTCTCAGGTGTGAAGAAATCAGTAGAAGAACTCCAGCAGTACAAAGGGACAGAATGTCTCAACATCACTAAGGGACCACACTGGCTCTTTAGCAATAGATCCTAATCAAAATGAAAAGTCTGAAATGATAGATAAAGAATTCAAAGTATGGATTGTAAGGAAACTCAATGAGATCTAAGAGAAAGTGAAAAATCAACACAAGAAAACAAAAATAATCGAGAATATGAAAGATGAGATAGCTATTTTAAAAACATACATAGAGAAATAAAATTTCTTGAAGTGAAAAATGTACTAAAGGAATTTTAAAATACAATTGAAAGTTTTAAAATTAGACTAGAAGAAGCAGAAGAAAGAATTTCAGACATTGAAGACCTGTCTTTGGAATTAACCCATCAGACAAAAATAATGAAAAAAAGAATTTAAAAACAAACCAAACCTTCCAGAAACATGGGATTATGTGAAGGCAACCAAACATATGACTTACTGGCATTCTTGAGAGAGAAGAAAAAGTAAGCCACTTGGCAAACATACTTAAGAAAATCATTCAAGAAAAGTTTTCTTTTGCTGGAGAGGTTGACATGCAGCCACAAGACATTCAAAGAATATCTGCAAGATACTACACTAGATAATCATCATCAATGCATATACTCATCACACTATCCAGTCAAAATGAAAGAAAGAATCTTAAAGGAAGCTAGAGAAAAGGACCATATTATCTATTAAAAAGTCCCACTAGACTAACAGCTTACTTCTCAGCAGAATCTTACAAGTCAGAAGAGATTAGTGGCCTATTTTTAGCTTTCCTAAAGAAAGAACAAAAATGCCAGCCAATAATTTTATATCCTGCTAAAGTAAGCTTCATAAATAAAAGAGAATTAGTCTTTCCAGACAAGTAAATTGTAAGAGAATTTGTCATCACCAGAATAGACCTACGAGAAATGCTCAAAGAAGTTCTAACATGGAAATGAAAGGGTGATACTTACTACTATGGAAGCACACATAAGTACAAAGTTTACAGATCTGATATAGCAATTACACAACTAAGATTACAAAGCAACTAGCTAACAACACTATGACAGGCACAAAACCTCACATATCATTAACTTTGAAAATAAATGACCTAAATGCTTCAATTGAAAGATTGGCAAATTGGATAAAAAACAAGACTGAACCATCTGCTGCAGTCAAGAGACCCATCTTAATGGGTCACACATAGACTTATTATGTGGGTCATCTTAACGACACACATAGACTCGAAGTAAAGTGGTGGAGAAAGATCTATCATGCAAATGAAACACAAAAAATATCAGGGGTTTCTATTCTTGTATCAGATGAAACAAACATTAAATCAACAACGTTTTAAAAAGATAAAAATAATAAAATTTTAATTCAAAAAGAAGATTTAACTATCCTAAAGATATGCACATCCATCACTGGAGCACCCATGTTTATAAAACAAATACTACTAAAACTCAGAAAAGAGACAGATTGCCATATAATGATATTGGAGGACTTCACAACACCATTGACAGCACTAGGCTGATCATTGAGGCAGAAAAGTAACAAATAAACTCTAAACTTAAATTGGACTCAACCAAATGGATCTAATAGACATGTACATAATATTTCACCCAACAATCACAGAATATACAATTTTCTCATTTGAACATGGAATATTCTCTGAAATTAATCATATGCTTGGTTGTAAAGCAAGTCTCAATAAATTTAAAAAATAAAATGATATCAAGCATTTGTTCAGACTACAGTGTAATAAAATTAGAAATCAATTCCAAGAGAAACTCGACAAAACACATACAAGTACATGGACACTACACAACTTGCTCCTGAATGATTTTGGATAAACAACAAATAAGGAAGGAATCAAAATATTTCCTGAAATGAATTAAAATGGAGATAAAACATACCAAAATCTTTGTGGTACAGCAAAGGGAGTGTTAAGTTGAAATTTTATGTTACTAAATGCCTACATCAAAACAGTAGAAAGTTCCTAAATTTTAGCGGGCTAATCCTGACATAAAGTAACTAGAAAAACTAAAACAGACAAAACCCAGAACTAGCAGAAGAAAGGAAATACCAAAGAACAGAGGAAAACTAAATGAAATTGATATTAACAACAACAACAACAACAAAAATTACAAAGGATTAATGAAACCAAATTGAGTTTTTGAAAGGATAAACGAAACTGATAGATCATTAGCTAGATTAATCAAGAGAAAAAAGAGATACCATTCAAATAAGAAAAATCATAAATTATATATGTGGCATTACCACTTATACCACAAGAATACAAAAGATCCTCAGAGACAACTATGTATGTATCTATGTGTACAAACTAAAAAACCTAGAGGAAATGAATAAATTTCTGGAAACATACAACTCCCAAGTTTGAACCAGGAAGAAATAAAAATCCTAAACAGACCAATAATAGTTCATGAAATTCAATCAGTAATTAAAAAATATACTACCTAGAAAAAGCCCAGGACCACATGGATTCACAGTCAAATTCTAGTAGACATCCAAAGAAAAGCAGATACCAATTTTACTGAGACTATTTGAAAAAAATTGAGAAGGAAAGATTCCTCCTTAACTCATTCTATACAACCAATATTACCCTGATACCCAAATCTGGGTAGCACACACACAAAAAATTCCTGATGAACATAAATGCAAAAATATTCAACAAAACACAGGCAAACTGAATCCAACAACACATCAAAAAGATAATTCATCAAGATCAAGTGAGGAGTTTTATTCCAGGAATTCAAGGATGGTTCAACATGTGCAAAACGATTCATGTGATTCACCATGTAAACATAATTTAAAAAAAAAAGCCATGTGATCATTTCAATAGATGCAGAAAAAAATATTCAATAAATATTCAATAAAATCCCAAATCCCTTCATGGTAAAATTTCTCAACAACTAGGGCATTTAAAGACAATGCTTCAAAATAATAAGAGCCATCTATGACAAACCTACAAGCAACATCATCTTGAATGGGGAAAAGTTGAAAGCATCCCCCCTAAGAACTGGAATAAGAGAAGGACACCTAATCTCACCACTTCTTTTCACCATAGTACTGGAAGTCTTAGAGCAATCAGGCAAGCAAAAGAAATAAAAGGCATCCAAATAGGAAATTAGGAAGTCTAGTTACCTTTGTTTACTGATTACATGATCCTATACCCAGAAAATCATAAAGATTCCTCCAAAAGACTCCTGGATGGGATAAATGACTCTACAAAGTTTCAGGATACAAAATTAATGCATGAAAATCGGTTAGATTTTTTTTTTTTTTTTTTTTTT
>NW_016806571.1:391674-402076 GCF_001698545.2 Rhinopithecus bieti
TGTTTTTTTTTTTTTTTTTTTTTTTTTTTTTTTTTTTTGAGACAGAGTCTCGTTCTGTCGCCCAGGCTGGAGTGCAATCGCCGGATCTCAGCTCACTGCTATAAGTTGGATTTTTATACATCAACAACATTTGAGTGGAAAATCAAATCAGGAACTCAATCCCATTTGTAAGCTCCACAAAGATAATAAAACACCTAGAAAAACATCTAACCAAGGGGGTGAAAGATCTCTACAAGGAAAACTGCAGATACTGTTGAAAGAAATAGTGGAGGACATAAACATATGGAAAAAAATCTCATGTACCTCGAAAGGAAAAATCAATATTGTTAAAATGATTATAGTGCTCAAAGAAATCTACAGATACAAGAAGATTCCTATTAACTTATCAAGATCATTTTTCACAGAATTAGAAAAAAAGATTCTAAATTTATTTGGAACTAACAAAGAGCATGAACAGCCCAAACAACCATAAGCAAAAACAACAAAGCTGGAGGCATTACATTACCCAATTTCAAACTATAATACAAGGCTATGATATCAAAAACATCATGGTACTGGCAGAAAATTAATCTGCAGATAAATTGATTAGAATAGAGACCCCAAAAATTAAGCCACACACCTAAAATCACCTAATCTTTGACAAAGTTGACAAAAACAGTGAGGAAAACCACCCTATTCAATAAATGTTGCTGGTAAAACTGGCTAGCCAAATCCAAAAGAACAAAACTGGACCTCTACATCTCATTATATATGAAAATTAACCCCAAAATCAATTAAAGACTTAAATGCAGGCTTGAAGCTATAAAACTACTGATGAAAACATAGGAAAAACTCTTCTGGACATTAGCCTTAGCAAATAATTTATGAGGAAGTCCTTAAAAGCAAATGCAACAAAAACAAAAACAGATAAATGTGACTAACTGAAACTAAAGAGCTTCTGTACAGTAAAAGGAACAATCAATAGAACTGACAGGTAATCTATAGAATGGGAGAAAATATTTGCAATCTATGAATGTGACAAAGAACTAATATCCAGAATCCATAAATAAATCAACAAGAAAAATACATAACCCCATTAAAAAGTGCACATAAGACATCAACAGACACTTCTCAAAAGAAGATATAGAAGCAGCCAACAAACTTATGAAAAAATGCTCATTACTAAATCATCATAGAAATGCAAATTAAAATCGCCATGATATTCTACCTCAAGCCAGTCAGAATAACATATTTAACAGTAAAAAATAACAGATTTTATTGAGGACATGGAGAAAAGAGAACACTTACAGACTGTTGATTGGAATATAAATTAGTTTAGCACCTTTGGAAAATAGTAAGTTCATTTCTGAAAGGACTAAAAATAGTCATGGCATCAACCTAAGGGTCCATCAGAACTGGATTGGATAAGGAATATGTGTTGCATATACACCATGGAATGCTAAATGCTATGAAGCCATAAAAAAGAATAAAATCATGTATTTCACAGCAACATAAATGGAGCTGAAGGCCATGATGGTGACAGAAAAATCTCAGAAACATTAAATCCAATTTGCATCTCTCACTTATACATAAGGGCTAAATAATAGCTATACATGGACATTAAATGGAAATAGTAGACACTGAGGACCCCAAAAGGTGTGATATTGCAAGAAAGATAAGAGTTGAAAAACTATATCTTAAGTCTTATGTTCAGTATTTGGGTGATGGGTTCAGTAGAAGCCCAAACCCTGGCATTATGCAATATACCCATGTAGCAAATGTACACATTTTTAAATAGAATTTTAAAAAATGTTCTGTAGATGTCTATTAGGTCCATTTCATCTAAGGTGCAATCTAAGTCCAATATTTTTCCCATTGTTAATTTTCTGTCTAAATGATCTGTCTAATGCTAAGTGTGGTGATCAAGTCCCCAAGTATTATTGTATTGAAGTCCTTTTCTCCCTTTAGGTCTAATAATATATTCTTTACATATCTGGAGGCTCCAATTTTCAGTGCATATATATTTATAATTGTTGTATCCTCTTGCTGAATTGATCCCTTTCATTACATAATAATGTTCTTTGTCTCCTTTTACCATTTTTGACTTAAAGTCTATTTTATCTGATGTAATTTGTAGCTACTCCTGCTCACTTTTGAATTTCATTAAGTTAGAATATCTTTTTCCATCTTTTATTTTCAGCCTATATGTGTCTTTACAGATAAGTATCCTTTAGACAGCATGTATTTGAGTTACGTTTTATTTCTACTCAGTCAGTTTATATCTTTCAAGTGGAAAACTTAATACGTTTACATTTAAGGTTATTGATAAGAACGTATTTATGTCATTTCCTTATTTTTTTTTCCTGTTTGTTATATCATTTGTTCTTTTTTTCCCCTCTTTTATTATCATTACAATTTTGTGTTTTCCATAGCAGTAACATTTGGGTCTTTTCTCTTCCTTTTTTGTGTGTTTGTTTTAGCAATGAGATTTATGCTGTCCTGTGTGTTTATGATGGTAGATATTGTCCTTTTACTTCCAGGTGTATTACCCCTGGTGTCCCCACTATATTTCATCTTGAATTGCAGTTCCCATAATCCCCACTCGTTATGGGAGGGACCTGGTAGGGGGGTAATTTAATCATGGGGGCAGTTACCATCATGCTATTCTTGTGATAGTGAGTGAGTTCTCATGAGATCTGTTTTTGTTTTAGGGGCTTTTCCCCTTTTACCCACTCACTTCTCTTCCTCCTGCCACGTTAAGAAGGACATGTTTGTTTCCCCTTCTGCAATGACTGTAAGTTTCCTGAGGCTTCCCCAGCATGCTGAACTGTGAGTCAATTGAGCCTATTTCTTTATAAATTACCCAGTGTCTGGTATTTTGTTATTTATTACCAGCATGAGAACAGACTAATACGGTAAATTGGTACCAGAGAGAGTGGGGTGCTGATGTGAAGATACCCCAAAATGTGGAAGCAACATTGGAATTCTGTAACAGGCAGCAGTTGGAATAGTATGGAGGGCTCAGAAGAAGACAGGAAAATGTGGGAAAGTTTGAAACTTCCTAGATACTTGAAGGGCTCAGAAGACAGGAGGATGTAGGAAAGTTTGGAATGTCCTAGAGACTTGTTGAATGGCTTTGACCAAAATGTGGTAGTGATATGAACAATGAAGTCCAGGCTGAGGTGATCTCAGATGGAGATGAGGAACTTGTTAGAAACTGTAGTAAAGGCAACTCTTGCTATGCAAAGAGACTGGGTGGCATTTTGCCCCTGACCTAGAGATCTGTGGAACTTTGAACTTGAGATAGATGGTTTAGGATATCTGGTAGAAGAAATTTCTAAGTGGCAAAGTATTCAAGAGAAAGCATAGCATAAAAGTTTGGAAAATTTGCAGCCTGATGATGTGATAGAAAAGAAAACCCCTTTTCTGGGAAGAAAGTCAAGCCTGCTGCAGAAATTTGCAAAAGTAATGAAGAGCCAAATGTTAACCATCAAAACAATGGGGAAAATGTCTCTAGGGCATGTCAGAGACCTTCATGGCAGACCCTCCCATCACAGTCACAGAGTCCTAGAATGGAAAAATGGTTTCCTTGGCCAGGGTTCAGGGCCTCCCTGCTGTATGCAGCCTCAGGACTTGTTGCCCTGCTTCCAAGCCACTTCAGCCATGGCTAAAAGGGACACCAAGGTACAGCTCAGGCCATTGCTTCAGAGGGTCTAAGCCCCAGGCTTTGGCAGCTTTCATGTGGTGTTGGTCCTGCAGGTTCACAGAAGACAAGAATTGCAGTTTGGGAACCTCCACCTAGATTTCAGAGGATATATAGAAACACCTGGATTTCCAGGCAGAAGTCTGATGCAGGGGTGGAGCCCTCATGGAGAACCTCTGCTAGGGCAGTGTGGAAGGGAAATGTGGGGTCCCCACACAGAGTACCCAGTGAGGCACTGCCAAGTGGAGCTGTGAGAAGAGGGTCACCATCCTTCAGACCCCACAATGGTAGATCCACTAACAGCTTGCACCACACACATGGAAAAGCCCCAGACACTCAACGCCATCCATGGAAGCAACTGGGAAGGGGGCTGTACCCTGCAAAGCCACAGGGCCAGAGCTGCCCAAAGCCATGGGAGCCCACCTCTTTGCATCAGCATGACTTGGATGTGAGACATGGAGTCAAAGGAGATCCATTTGAAACTTTAAGATTTAATAACTGTCCTATTGGATCTTGGATTTTCACAGAGCCTGTAGCCCCTTTGTTTTGGCCAGTTTCTCCCATTTGGAATGCATGTATTTAACCAATGCCTTTACTCTCCATTGTGTCTAGAAAGTAACTAACTTGCTTTTGATTTTATAGGCTTATAGGCAGAAGGGACTTGCCAGTCTCAGATAAGACTTTGGACTTGGACTTTTGGGTTAATGGTGGAATGAGTTAAGACTTTGGGGGACTGTTGGAAGGACATGATTCTGCTTTGAAACGTGAGGACATGTGATTTGAGAGAGGCCAGGGGTGGAACAATATGATTTGGCTGTATCACCACCTATATCTCATCTTGAATTGTAGTTCCCATAATCCCATGTTTTATGGGAGGGACTCAGTGGGAGGTAATATAATCATGGGGTTGGTTACCCTCATTCTGTTCTCATGATGGTGACTGAGTTCTTCATGAGATCTGATGGTTTTATAAGGAGCTTTCCCCTCTTTTACTCACTCCTCTTCCTGCTACCATGTGAAGAAGGATGTGTTTGATTTCCCTTCTGCCATGTTTGTAAAATTCCTGAGGCCTCTCCAGACTTGCTGACCTATGAGTCAATTAAATCTAATTTCTTTATAAATTACCCAATCTCAGGTATATCTTTATTACCAGTATGAGAATGAATTAGTACAAATCCCTTAAGCATTTTTTGTAGGGTTGGTCCATAGGTGATGAATTTCTTCAGTGTTTGATTTTCTGTGAAATACTTTATTTCTCCTTTATTTATAGAGGGAAACTTTTCTGGGTATGGTATTTTTGGTTGACAGTTTTTTTATTTTATTTTCCCCAGAACTTTGAATATATCATTGTATTCTCTCCTGATGTAAGGTTTCTACTGAGAAATTCACTGTTAGTTTGATGGACATTCTCACATAAGTAACCAGATCCTTGTCTCTTGCTGGCTGTTTTTAGAAATCTTTGTTTCTCCTTGACTTTTGACAGTTTAATTATAATGTGCCTTGGAGGATAACTTTTTGGGTTGTATCTCTTTAAGAATCCCTTAGTTTACTATATCTGGATGTCTATATTTTGCTGGACTCGGGAATTTTTCAGCTGCTATCTTGTTTAATAAGTATTTTATGCCTTTTAGTTTCTCTTCACTTACTGGAACACTGAAAATTTAAATATTTGGTGGCTTTATGGTGTCCCTTTTGTCACATAGGCTTTGTTCATTCTTTTTAATTCTTTTTTTCTGACTAGGTTATTTCAAAAGACCTGTCTTCAAGTTCTGAAATTATTTCTTTGGCTTGATCTAGTTTATTGTCGAAATTCTCAAAACATTTTATTTAATGCATTGAATTCTTCAGTTCTAGGAATTCCTTTGGTTCTCTCTTGTATCTTTATCTTTGGTAAATGTCTCATTCATATCTTGAATAATTTTTCTAATGCCTTTATATTTATCTGCATTATCTTGTGTTTCACTGAGCTTCTTCAATAAAATTATTTTGAATTATCTTTCTGGCATTTTATACATTTGCTTTTCATTGGACTTTATTGCTGGAGAAATATTGTGTTCCCCTGGATGTGTCATATTTTCCTTGCTTTTTCACGTTTCCTGTGTCCTTACACTGATATCTGTACATCTGGTTTAGTAGTTACTTCTTCTAATTTTTCATAGTTTCTTTCATAGGGGAGAATTTTTCCTGAAGGTATGTACATGAGTTGGTTGGGTAGGGAAATTTCACTTTGATTATGTGTGAATGCAATAGTATAGTCTCTGTTTGATTCCACCAGAGACAAACAGCGTAAGTAGTATTTGTGATTTTCTCAGTAGCTTAGGTTAAATTTGTTAGTAGAGACTTTGGTGAGGTTTTCCTGTGAACAGGGACATCACAGAGGCTACTCCTTGGGCTACATTTGTGACAGTGGTAAGATGAATGTGCTTGTCACTGGGCTCTTAGGCAGTGTATGGATGCAACAGTGTTAGCAAGTCCAAGCATGTTGATTCTTGGGCCTCAAGGCTGCTTACTCAAGGGCTGGTAGTGGTATTAGTGGGTTGGGGTGATGGGTGGGTCCTTGGCTTCTGGGAAGTGTGCATGGCATGGGAAATGACTGTGATGGTGGAGGGACAGTCCTCAGAATCTCAGGCAACATGCACTTGTGTTATCAGTGACTGTGACAGGTTGGGTGAGCCAGTCCCCAGTGCCCAGGTGGTATGTGCTGGTGAGTACTGGCTGTGATGGTAGCAGCATGCTGAGTGGGTCTATCTTCAGTCCCCTGGGAAGAGTGCATAGAGGCCAGCAGTTGTAGACAGGATGGGATGATCCTCAGGCCCCTGGGTGGTATGTTTGGGCACTGGCAGAGGAGATGCCAGTATGGGTAGGACTGTCCTCAGGTTGTTGTGGGCATAGGCACAAGATGTGGTGGGCAGAGTGAGGTGATCCCTACCTCCCTGCAAACAGTAGCAGCAGTGAGTATTGGAAGACCATCTGCAGGGAACATGTAAGTGCATTGCTGCCTTGCTTCTGGGAAGTAATTTGGTTTATGTCACTGGCAGCTGTCACAGGCAGTTAGCTCTCAGTCGTTGGAGAGTATGGACTTTGCTCTTCAGCAGCAGGAGCCGTGGCAGTGGGGAGACCCAGTTCTCTGGGTGTGTGCAAGTGCATGGCAACCCTGCTGCTTTGGGGGCTGGGTTGCTGTCAGTGGCAGTGGCCATAGGCAAGAGGGTTTCAGGTTCTGGAAAGTATGTCTTTTGGCTTCCTTTGTCCAAGGGCAGCCTCCTTGCTGCACTACATCACCCATTCCCTGGGGTGTACGACACTGTGTGCCAGAGTGATGGAGACTGTACTGATCCACTAGATCCAACTGGTGTTGCACTGCTTTAGCCATCCATGGTGACTCAGGGTTATGTCAGTGGGGGTCTAGGGATGTGGAGATGTAGGGGGCTGTTGAGCCTCAGGGCAAAATTCAGTCTCCTGGGAGCTGGTCTCTCAAAGTGTTGCCATGCTGCAGCTGCTTAGGACATGGATGCGTGTGTGTAGGACCCAACGTTAACTTCCTCTTTGGCACAACGCCTATTATGCAGTCTCCAGGGATGTTCCTATGCTACCATGAGAGCCTGCAAGGGTCAAGAAGGTCTCTTGTGAATAGGGTTGTGGGAGTCCACGCTGGGAATGTAGCCTGCTGAGGATCTCTCACTTACCCTTTCCTTGCACGGGGTAACCTCTCCAGGGTCTCAGGTAGTCCTAGCCAAGCTGGCTGCCTCACTTTCCTCTCTTTCTGTACTTTGTGTGTTTCCTATCACTTCTTTGTTGAATTCCAGTATTCTGTCTTAGATACTCTAGTTGATGTGTGATTATATGCTTGTTATTAGGGTTTTTCTTTGTGGAGGAGGCAGGTGTGGAATGCCTTTAGTGATCACATTGAAGAAACTCCCAGCTCTTGTTTTACTGTACTTTTCCATAGTGAATAAAATTATCTCTTTAAACTGTACTATAAAAAAATTTTCAATAATTATTATCTACTCAAAGGGATCTTTCTCAGTCAAGAGATTATAGCATCTTGGTGCCTCATAAACTTATCTTCAAATTACTATGTCACTAGAAATCAACTTATAAATATTGTAATAGCTTAAATATTTATCATATCATCTGAGATTATTACAATGCATAAAATATTACCAGAATTGGCCATCTAGTTATTTAAATGCCTGACAGAATTTATTGAGTTACAATCCTTTTTGAAAATTAAAACAAAATAGTCATGCTTGTATGTTTACAGATGATCAAATATTAACTATAGGTCAGACACTAATACAAAGAAATAAGTAACCCATAATATTTTAAAATCTTTTCATGTAGGTCATATTAATGATGAAAACATATATTAATAACATTTATCCCAATGTAAAATTAACCTAGATATATGAGCCCTTAATTATAATATCTAGTAGATTTAAAAGTTTCCCAGATAATGCAAGAATGTTTATTTCTGGATTCACAGGCCAAAGGAGAGAGTGGAAGAAGTCAAACATGAAAGATTTAAAACTGTTTTAAAATAATTCTATGTAAGTACTTTCACAATGAAATAAAATGATATCTTAATGGTTAAGATAATCACACACTTAAAATAATTACTTATAGTACTTATAGAGTGTCTTTTCATTAAATGTGAATTATAACCAAGAAAAATAATGGCTTTACCTTATATACAGGAAATCATGGAAATGGGAAATATTTCATTAGTTGTTCCTATAACTCTTACTTAGTTAGAGCTGGGAATGAGTGTTGAAGCTCATTTAAGAGCCCGGGACTTTGACATGGAATCCTCTGCCTTTTCATTTCATTCAAGCTCTGCCTCTGAAAGCCTACTAAACCCTCCCTGGCCCTTCCAGGATTATTGACCTGTGACTTCTACCACATATCTCTTCTGCCGTGAGCAGTGCTTTTGTCAGTCATGGAAAATTCACTTAAGAAAGCAAAACAAGGAAATGAGATGAGCGTTTTTCCTTTTGACCCTCTCAACTATCCAGTGAGTTTCTCTCCAGGGTATGTTAAGGGGAGTAGGACATTTATGTTCTTAGCAGACGGTAAACTCCATGTGGAGACATAAGGCTTCATACTTTCTTGCTTTTTTTCCTTGCCTCTCCCCAAGGGCTGCTCAACAGTTAAGGCTGGTTGACTTGAATTCCACCCTGAAGCTTATAAAGTCATCTCTGGGTTACTCTGCTATCAGTGTGGTTATCTCAGGGAAGAGAAAGGGACAAAGGGACTCGCTCTTTTGCCAAGTGCGTTGTTCCAGGATGAGCAGGCTGGAGGAAGGAAAAAGAATGCTTTACGCTTTAAGTGCCTGCCTTTTCAGCACAAGGAAACCTGCTGCTATTATTTTCTCTATAATTCACTTTGGTAAAGATACATAATAGACATTTATATAATGCATGTAAAAAGTCAGAAAACCAGAAAGTTCTCTGACAGTAACACCTTACAATCTGATACTGAAGAAAATATCCTTGTAAGATGAACATTGTGCATTTCATAGAGCTTGCTCTTTTAGTTCACTAAGCTTAACTGGCAGGCCTAGCATTTCATTACATCTCATATAGCGACTGATTGCTTGGGGCCTCATATTCCTTTAAAAGTCATGCCTTTACTGCCTTTCAGTAATTGCATTCTGTGTGTGCAATGATCTGAAAGCTATCTGAGAAGAAAGAGCATAATATTACATATATGTTAGAGAGAAATGCCGAACCCCTGCACCATTTCTTGGGACTTGAAGATTTTAATAGTGCTGATTCAATTATAATGTAGTCACCTCATTAATTTGTATTATCCTGGTTTGCAATTTCTATAGGCTTTTTAAAAGAAAAATAAACCCATTTAAATCTTTTTTAAAAAATTTGTGGTTAATTAGGTATTGAAAGGGTCAATCAATGATTTACCAAATACATTCCTAAACCAATGCAATGGTTCTTGCAAAACATCCAGCAGGCAATAAATGAATTAAAGGAAAAGATATTTAATGCTACGAAGAGCATGCACTAAAATATATGAATCCAGAAAAAAAATTATACGTGAGGAGCAAACTGACAGTTTGTTAGAGCCCAGCTTTGAAAGTCCAAAGGAAGAGGAGAACAGAAAAATGACATCAAGGCCATAACCAATATGAGTATAGGTCCAATTAATTTATTGACATAATTAACACATAGTTAGTAATGACATTACAGAAGCAGTCAGCTAGGAAGTGTTCATATATACCATTTGAATGAATTCAAAAGAACCCTGTACTTATCATAATTAAATTAATCATTCTGGGAAAGCAACATAGACTATGGAGGCCATAACAGCAGGCCAAGAGTCATGCATCCAATTAATTTTCTCACCAAAATAAAACATCTAGAATTTTCATATCTCATCAAACTGAATCCATAAAACAGAAATTACTATGACTATCAGGATTGAGTGGCCCTCTTATAACTCTAGCATTTGTGAAGCTCTGAACCAAATTGCCTCGTGGTTTATAAAAGAAACAGGAAAACATAAAATGAAGTTTTAAGTGAAGTGCATTCTCTTGGCCAAGCAAATTCTTCACTTTTATATCTTTGCTTCTGGATACACACATAAAAATAAGAACCAAAAGAATTAAATTTAGTATTTTCTAAATACTATACAGAAGTAAAAGCAAAGTACAGAGAATACTCCCAACTGTATTTAAAAAGATAGATTAAAAAAAAAACTTTCTCA
>NW_016806571.1:402347-422347 GCF_001698545.2 Rhinopithecus bieti
AACTTTCTCACCTCTTTTCTTTAATTATGCTTTTAATGCTATTTGCTTTAATCTTGCACTGCTTTTGTTTACCTGGTGAGAAGGATGCAGGCTTTTCTTTAATCAGGGAGATGAATTTTGTCCTGATACGGTTGTTATATATTGAACTTGCTAAAGTCAATAAAACTTCTAAGCAAAGAAACCCAGAAATTAAAAAGGAAGGGTGATTTTTTTTAGGGAAAAATTTAGACTCTAGGAAAATAAGAGATAACAGGTTTTGGCAGAAAAGTTCTTTAGTGTATGCCTCCTATAGTGTATGCTTCCTAGTGTATGCAGAGGAAAAATGTATCTTGGAAATTTAGGAAAATATGGATCTGCATGTAACTGGATAACATGTAAATATGGGTAGGGGTTGGGAGTGGGGTCTTAGATGTAAGTGGGAGTTTTCAAATAATTGTTGTTGTCACCCAGAAATAGAATATGAGTAGTCCTAGCAGAATATCCGTTGAATCTGGAAATTAAGAAATGACTTTTCTAGGGTGATTTCTCCTTGGTTCTTTATCTCTCTGGATCTTTAAGGCTCTGATGAAATCTATGTTATTTGTAGCTATTTGACATATTTGTGCACAACATGCAAGGACAAGAAGACAACCTTTAATAATAGCTCAATGATATATATTATCATGACGACCATCTGCCTGACATTCTTCTAAGCTTTCTACCCACAAATTAACTGTTTGCATCCTACCAACAACCTTATTAGATAAATATTATTTCCATTTTTACAAATGAAAAAACTGAAGCAAGGGGAAGTTAAGTTCATTGTCTAGCTTCCTACAGCTAGAAATGGTAAAGCTGAGATGTAAGCATTCTGGAGTCTGTGCTTTTAGCCACTTCACTTTGCACTTACTTTACATCAAACCTTGGAGGCAAGATAGCTCTTCTCAGTCTGGACATAGGAGTTGGCATTACCTTTTTGCCTGTTCTCCTAGCCAATGATTAAGTAGTATAAAAGGCAAGGTTGTGAGACCATCAGATGGACTGGTGGGCACTGGAGTGAATGAGAACATTTAGGACAATTATACTTTCATTATAACACACTGCCCTTTTGGGGCGTCTTCAGATTTGTCTAGCCTACTGTTTCTGGGATCTGTATCCACAGAAACCTGCCTGTCTGAGACCATAAGTGCATTTACAAAGGCCTCACTAGTGTTTGCCTCTGTCCATCCCCACCCTGAAATATTTTTTTCTATTTGCTTTAGATACTAGGGAAAGCACAGGAACCTATCTCGACTCTTGGGTTTTCAACGAATGAGTAATATAAGCCAAGTCCTCCCCAGGGTATTAAAGGGGATTATCTGGTACAATACTGACAGTAGATGGGGGAAGACGGTGTGTGTCCTCAATGGGAGGCACAGCACCCCATGAGTGTCACAGGTCCTTGCTATGTACCCTGGTAGGCTGAGCCCTGCATTAATGTGAGTCTGAACTTTAGGGAGAAGGAGAATATAGCTGGGTCTTGAGAATTAGCCAGTGGCAAGAAAGGACCTCCTATCTTTCATTCAGCTTCAGGTGCCTGGGTCAGAGCTGCCTGGGGGCTCGAAAATAAACACCTTGTTCTTTGACACATTGTCCATCATAGGAGCCTTCCTTTTCTTCCTGACAGGTGAGCAAAGCAAATCTCTATTTTTATTTAAAAATGTGCATGCATCTCTAGAATAGAGACGTACAGTGGAATTTTCTTCTTTCCTTCTTTCTTTCTTTCTTTCTTTCTTTCTTTCTTTCTTTCTTTCTTTCTTTCTTTCTTTCTTTCTTTTTCTTTCTTTCTTTCCTTCCTTCCTTCCTTCCTTCCTTCCTTCCTTCCTTCCTTCCTTCCTTCCTTCTTTCTTTTTCTTTCTTTCTCTTTTTTTCTTTTTCTTTTTTTTTTGACAGAGTCTTGCTCTTGTTGCCCAGGCAGGAGTGAATGGTGCAATCTCGGCTCACCGTAATCTCCATCTCCAAGGTTCAAGTGATTCTCCTGCCTTAGCCTCCCGAGTAGCTGGGATTACAGTCATGCGCTACCACACCCAGCTAATTTTGTATTTTTAGTAGAGACGGACTTTCTCCATGTTAGTCAGGCTGGTCTCCAACTCCCGACCTGGGGAGTCAGGAGGTCTACCAAAGTGCTGGGATTATAGGTGTGAGCCACCATGCTGGGCCTATCTATTGATTTTTTAACTGAGGTATAATTTTCATGCAGTGAAATGCAGGCATTGTAAGTGTGCAATTTATTCAATTTTAAGAAATGCGTATGTCCCTGTAATGGACACCCTATCCATATCTAGAACACTTAAATTCCCTGTGCCCCTTCCAAATCAATTCTCATCCTCTCCCCACCAGAGGCAACCACTATGCTGGTTTCTTTAAACTTATATTACTTTTGCTTATTCTAGAACTTCAAATAAATGAAATCATATAGAGCTTCCTTCATTCATTGCATTTTTTAAAAAAAATATTAACTCACATTGTTGAGCATCAGTCATTTGTCACTTCTTATTGCTGAGCAGTAGCCCTAGTATTAATATACCAATTAATGTATATATGGATTGTTTCCAGGTTTTGGCTATTGTGAAACAAGCTGCTCTAAACATTCTTGTACAAGTCGTTTTTGGACATATATTTTCATTTCTATGAGAGGAATTGCTGAATCATACAGTAGTTGTTTTTGAAGGATGGATAGGACTTGTGAAGGTAGAAGGAATAATATATTCCAGGACAGAAGAATGACCTGAGCAAATGTGCACAGTGGCACCACAGAGGGGTCAACATCAGTTCACGACACAAGCATCCTGAAGGAAAATGCAGAATTGTTGGGGCTTGGCTGGGTGCCCATCCTGGATCTGTTTCCTAGAGTAAGCTCTTATTCTTGTTTCTTATTTCATTAATGACCCTAAATACCACGGGTGTTCTCGTTCCCCTGGAATGATTACTGTGATTATCTTTATTATACAATCTCTCCCATAGAACCATAGTCAGAATGGTGCCTGCTCTTGACAAGCTCCTACTGATATAATTCTGGCTCTGGGCCACACCTCTGAGTAGCTTGAAATTTCTCTTAAATTATCTTACTTCTGGTATGCAAATGGCACGAGACAGTGGCCTTGCATTCCTGTTCACAAACTCTAGAATGCTCCAGAAGTCATTTCTTTACCATTATTTGTCAGTGTGACCCGTCTTTATTTCTTCAAAGGGCGTTTATAGCTTGCTTCAAGGAAGATCACTATCTTATGCGTCCTGAATATTCCCTGAAGTGCCCAAATCTCACCTTCTCAGTCAAATAACAAGTTTTTAGTATTATTTCATTGACTAACTCTCTGCTCTTTAGGGATTTATTCATGATCCTATAGCAAAATACGTAACAAAGTCAGAGTTAGACATTAGATTTCCTCCCCAAAGCTAGCAAAAGAGAACTGGATTCAATGTGTAACGTTAGGGACTTAGGATAGCCTAAAAGATTTCTGGCCAGTAGTTAGAGATTGTGTATTAGTTTCCCAGGGTGGCTATAACAAGGAACCACAAACTATATGGTTAAAAGAATGGGAATTTATTATTTCACAGTTCTGGAGCCTAGAATTCTGAAATCAAGGTGGAGGTAGAGCCATTCTCCCTCTGAACCCTCCAAAGAAGCATTCTTCCTTGCCTCTTCCTAGATTCTGGTGATTTGTCTGCAATTCCTTGGCTTGCAGCTGCGAAATCCCAGTACGCTTTCAGTGTCCTATGAGGCCTTCTGTGTATGTCTCTATATCTTCACATACTACCTTCCTGTACACGCAGCTAACGTATTAGATTAGAAACCCATCCTACTCCAGTATAACCTCATCTTAACTAATTGCATCTGCAAAGAACTTATTTCCAAATGTCACATTTTGAGGTTTTATGAGGTAGAACTTCAACATACCTTTTTTTTTTTTTTTTTTTTTTTTTTTTTTTTTTTTTTTTTTTTTTTTTTTATGGTGGATAGAGTTCCATGACACCCTAGAATAGGCAGTTTCTCTGGCAATATTTTTAAACAAGAATGCTCAAGCTTTCAACATTGTTAAGGTGAGTTCCTGAGAAAGAATAATAGATTGTTCACTGTTCTGGGAGACTGAATCTGTAGCAGACCTTAAAATAATTCCTATCAGCCATGACTCTGTTATCATTTTTTCCCTCTAAACAATTGCTTCTAATTATGCCCCTTTGATGGTTACACCTCTCAAATATCTTGGAACTGAGATTATTTCCATTTCTCACACTTTCAACATTGTTAACACAGGCTGAACAAAATGTAGTCCTTTTAGGCCTTTTTGGATACTTGGATTCTATAGCACCTTAATAATTGTACGTTACTCTTTTCTTCAGTTTTCTCCTCAGGTGGCAGCTTTCCTAGCACTGAAAATCTCACCTTGTATCTCACAGAGTGGGAGCAATGATGTGGCCACCTATGCTGTTTGTGAAGGGACTTCTGATACATTTAATTCCATCTAGAAGTTGAGTGTCCATGTCAGCAACTTTGCTTCTAATGGCTCCAGGGAAATCTGAGTTTTGTCTTTGTAGCTTTTACTTGTACATTTTGGTTTTCCATTCCTTTCACAAAACACAACATGGAAAGAAGCCCACAGTTTTTGCACCTTTTATGTAAGCTTTTTGGTGATTAAAGCCCTAGGGTGTTAAGTTAGTGTAAATGTTAAAAATGTGTACCTAGAATACAGTAAGAGCTTTCTTTCTATGCATTTTAAAAAAGAGTGTTAGGGTTGTGAATAATGCTGGATTGAAAACTCTGGGAAGCCAAGGCCCTCTGATTACAGCCCATGTGGTGGTATTGTAAGTTTTTTTCCCAACTTTGCTGCATTAAGTCGTCTACATCATTTCAGAGAAAGAGAAGAAAGCTCATTTCTCTTTTAGAGCTCAGGAATTCAGGCCATTTAGTAAACAGTAACTATTAAAATATGGGTATGTATTAAGTGTGTCTTTTTATTCAGAGGCTTTGACATCTTGGGGCCTTGCTGACACTGGAAGGCACTGCCCCTGCTAGGTAACTAATCCCTAGAGACAGCAAATGACTGGACCCCCAGGAAGTGTGCTTTTCATGTGCAAACCAACCAATCTAGAGCTGGAGCCCTGACTACCTCCTTTGTCAGGTTCCCATTGGAGGAACCACTATCCCCCTGCCCTAATCACCCCAGAGCCAGATAGCAGATAATTAGGGACAGCCCAGCACCCTACTAGAGCCTGCTGAAATTATTCAAACTAACCAATCCTGGACCTGCTAAGCCTGCATATCCTCTCTTGCCCATTATTTCCCAAGGAAATCCCAATGAAGGTTTTTCTTCCCTGGCTACCTCTGCCTCTTGACCAACCTGTGCTTTCCTGTGTGGCCATGTGTGGCATGACAGTCCTTCTCCTCTCAGCATCTGTGAGTATCAAAACTTCTTCCTTCATTTAGGTGTCTGTGTGCCTTACCATACCTGATTAAAACAAAACTGGGTACATATAGATTCACTCAAGAGGACCTGTAATCTAATCACTTTGAGGTGTCCTTCACTGATTATACCTAAGTCAGGGACTGGTCAAGGATGATTTTGACCAGGCTTAGTCAAAAGAGGAATGGGACCCAATAGGTATCTAAGCCTGCTCTCTGCAGCAGGAAATCACTGAGAGCACTGAGGCTTATGGTTGGGCTATTCTAAAGGAGGCAATGGTGCATAGAGAAAGGCTTTGCTGAATTATATGGTCTGGGTCCATTTCTCTGGCAGATATAAGCTTCTTTTCACAACATTTTCTTCTATTCTTGTCTCCCTTTAAACTATTCACTCCAGATCTGAGACTAGGTAAGACATACCAGGTTCCTAGGGCACAGATTTTAAGGAGACACTAGTCAGGATCATTCCAGAAACACCTGGCTTGCCTCTCCCTATTCCTCACCCTAATTCACATTACCAGAGGGATCTAAATCTTAAAAGTCTGGGCTTTGATTCTGCAAAGTGCATTTACGCTTAGATAAATCATCATGTCTAATGGTCGTTGGAATTATTCAGAAATTAAATTGAAACTAAGCATGAGTCTTGCCCTCTAATATATATTAGGCTAAAATTAATAAGACAAGTACTGGTACATTGCTCATTCAAATATAGTCAGCAGGGTTGCTCCTCTAATACGGATTTCATGATTATAGTAGCAGAAGCTAGATAGAAGTGTCCTAGCATTGTCTTTGTAGAAGGAATTTGTTGGGTAATAAACTCATATATAGTAAAAGAAACAGGTAGTCAGCCATCTTTTGTTACTACAGCACAAGGTTTGTTCCCCTGCTGTATGTAGTTTTATGTGGTTCTCAAATTGTTTGCTTGTGTGTGATCTTTTCAATTGATGGGCTGTTCAAGGGCAGAAACCATTCTTAGTCCTTTCTGTTTCTCCAGAATCTAGGACATACTATACATTCAAATATGTACATAAAGGGAAAGCTCTTCTTTGAATGAAGCTGTTTTTAGAGCATTTTAGAAATATCTATTTGCCATGTGAGTAAAAGATTCCGTGAAGCTGTGGCGATTCCAAATCTATGTCTATCTACCTACCTACCTATCTATCTGTCTGTCTGTCTGTCTGTCTGTCTGTCTGTCTATACAGGGCTACTATTTACAGGTCCATAGCATAAAACCTATCATTCTAATAAAGCTGTAAGGACTTTGAGGGGTAGGGAGAGTATATCTTTTCTGCTTTGCATATTTTGCCCAAATCATTTAACAAGGGATTGTAAATTTATTTATTTTACCTCATCTTGGTGAGGAGAAAAAGAAAGATCTACAAAAATATCTGTTTGTGAATATTTGATTCAAAACTATTATGTATTCTGCAATTCATGTGGTGGATATGAACTGAATGCATTGGGTACCTCCCAATTTCTTTTTTTAAACTAAATTTCAATCTTTGGGAGTGGTTGCTTTGCCATTATGCGCATCTTTTATGTTATGTTTTTAAATTGAGTAAAAAAATATGGAAGAGTAAATGACATAGTCCTAGGATTTGAATGTGATACTTGAACAAAAGCTGTGATATTCACAAGATGCAATGGAGCGTGTGTCTACTTATCTGACTGTGCAAACTCATAAGCCTGATAACAATGAGGCATTTTTTGCATGAGTGATTCTTCAGGGATTCTTCTAATAGCCGTGGTAGCAGACACGCACTTTGGGATCAGAGTTTTTGCACTGAATAAAATTCTGCAATTTTAGTGTCTCCACTTGTCTGAATTCTGACCTGATGACTTCTCCACATACCAAGCTTGGACTGGCCTCTGAATCTTGCTGCTTTCTTCATTATTACTGCTCACCTTTGCCTCGCTCACTGTGTATATTCATATGCACTGAATTTTTATGCATCCACCTAATTGATTTGTGTGTGTGTGTGTGTGTGGCAGTCTTACTCTGTCACCCAGGCTGCAGTGCAATAGTTTGATCACAGCTCACTGCAACCTCTACCTCTTGGGCTCAAGCGATTCTCCTGCCTCAGCCTCCTGAGTAGCTGGGACTGCAGCCACACACCACTGTGCCCTGCCAAAATTTTTTGTTTTTTGTTTTTTTGGTAGAGGCAAGGTTTTGCCATGTTGCCCAGGCTGTGATTACTTTTTAAAGATAAAATAGTAGAGACATATCCCCCTTTAAATATACCATCAATAGATTTATATTCATGACTTTCTTATCTTTATTTCTCCTTATTTTATTATTATTTTTTATTATTATACTTTAAGTTCTAGGGTACATGTGCACAACGTGCAGGTTTGTTACATATGTATACATATGCCATGTTGGTGTGCTGCACCCATTAACTCGTCATTTACATTAGGTATATCTCTTAATGCTATCCCTCCCCCATCTCCCCACCCCACAATAGGCCCGGTGTGTGTTGTTCCCTGCTTTGTGAAATGTGTCTGCATCTTTCACGTATCACAATTTCTGTTTTAATATACTTTTTAGGTGTACCGTCAACTATTTATTCAAAAGAAGGCATTTCTAAAGCTAGAGTTTCCTTAGGCAGGCATGCAAAACCAAATGTACTCTGTAGTTGTATCTTCTATCTCTCTTCTTGTCTCAGTATTCCAGCCAGAACACTGTGCACTGCACACACAAAGCTACAGGCTCTGCTGTGAGCCTTTGTTTGACTTTTTACCCAGTCATCTTCACCAGTAAATGCTCCTCCTCCTTAATTCTAGCTGGCTTCCAAAGTGGATAAATTGTCTAGATCCTCTGGATGCAATGTGCTTCTCTCTAACTGGGCATAGGACACATTGCTTTGTACAAAAATGCTCTTGTGATTTTTCTCATGTTCTGAGATGCCAAGTATCTCCTACATTGAGGACTAAACTTTATTTTGGTTTCCCAGAGTATTCAACAAATAGCTGAAACGCAGGAGGCATACAGCAAATGTTTGTTGAATTGAAAGAGTTGCTCTGTTTTAGTCATGTTGTGGTTACCCTGAGCCAAGCACAGTGTTATGATCCCAATCACTGTTTGTGGCCTTCATTTGGCCAGCATTTCCCCACTTGCTTCATATTAAAGACAGTGCAGTACAGATGTTAAGAGGGTGAAGTGTGCAGTTGTGCTACCTAAGAATATATTCTGGCTCTGACACTCCCTAGCTGAGTAAATTTGAGCAAGTTACTTAACTTCTCTGAACTTCAGTTTCCTGACCTATAGAGTTTGGAAAATAATAGTATGCACCTGTCATCATTCCCTATGTTGCCTACACCCAGAGTATTTAAAGTGAAAAAAAGGTGAATTATGGAAATCCTCTACATACAAAGAAACACACACAGAGTTGTACTTTCTTCTTGGCATTTGGAACATGGACATTACTATTTCTCCATCTGGGATGTACTCTGCTTTCAGGATGCAAGTCAATATATTTCTGAATTCAGAGTATCATGACTCTAATTCAAAAGAAAAAATAGCTTCCACCTTCTTTCCTTTATAGACTTTGTAATTAGGATCCTCCCTTTTTCTTCTTTTTCTGTATACCTCTTTTATCCCACATGGTTCAGAAGCTCCTTTCTTTTGATGCCAAATCTTTCTCCGAATAAGGAGATTCTATTAGAATGGATGAACCTTATAATCCGTGCTGGAGGTCAATGAAAATGTAAAAGAAAAGCACAGGAATTAGAAGGTTTAACCTGTGCAAGGAATCAATGGTGTTACTCCAGGCAAAAAGATTGGGTAAGGAGAATAAATTTTAAAGTGGGGTTGGGGACAAGTATTGCTCAAGTTGTCCCTCATAGTCAAGTCTAACTTCTACTTTCATTTGCTGTGGCAGATGTGTGGAACTCTAATTTTGTTAACTTTCACTGTCTTTGATATATAACTCATGATTTTCGGAGAAGAAAGAAATGTCTTCCTAATTTGGGGGTAGAGTATAATATAATAGTTAAGACAATACACCTTGAAGCCAAATACCAACTTGGCTACTTATTTGCAAGATGATCTTTGACAAATTTACTTAATCACTTTGTGCCTCAATTTATGAATCTGCAAAATGAAGATGATAAGACTGAGACCTTCTTTTCAAAAGTTAAATTAGTTAAAGTATATAAAACATTTAAAGTATTGTAATACTTGTAATACTTGCAATAAATAATTACAAGTGTCACTTTATAATTATTACCACATGAGCTCACCTGTCTAGCAAGGCAAGGTACTAAGTGAACGGGTAGGTCTGTTTTCTGGCCTTTGAATTTTAAAATCAAGCCTGACCACCTTCCCCTAGAATGAAGTCAGATTATCACAAATATCTGTCCTGAAGTCTGTCTTTCATTTAATTACATGTCTTGTTGATTCCCCTCAATTGATTTCTTGACTCCCATTCAGGAGTCTCTTGCCCTTGGCTCACAGCATCTTCCAATCAAATATCAGCTAATTAAACTTGGATATTCCTGAGCCTCTCCCTACCTCTCAGCTTAGATCATCCTGTGATGAGGAAGGAGGGTTGTTGCAAATTGCAACTGACAAGGTGCACTGAAGTGGATGTTTATTGACTCCCACTAACCATGCACAGTCGTAGAGATAATTACCATTCACAGCTCACACACACAGATGGCCAAATTGTGCAGGTAAGGTGATGAGGAGAGGGCTTTATTTCAACTGGGAGCTTTTTATCAGAAATATTCTGCTGTCCCGGTCCTTCTATCTTAGTACCATGATGGCAGCTGTCTTAGTTCATTTGTGCTGCTATAACAAAATTATATATATATATATCTGAAATTTATTTTATGACAGTTCTAGAGTCTGGGATGTCCAGGATCGGGGTGTCAGCAGGTTTGATTGTCTGGTGAGGGCTGCTCTTGGATTCCAAGATGGCACCTTGTTGCTGCATCCTCTGAAGGGGAGGAACACTATGTCCACACAGGGTGGAAGAGCAGTGGGGAGCCAAATGCTGCATGAAACCTTTTTTGTAAGGAGCCTTAATCTTATTTATGAGGGAGGAGCCCTCACAAACTCATTTCCTTTTAAATGCTCCACCTCTTAATATGATCACATTGGTCATTAAGTTTCAATAGCTGAGTTTTAGAGAGGACACATTCAAGCCATAGCAGCAGACCTCCATTTTCCAAAGTATAAAATATGTGTAGCCCAAAGCATGCCTTTAGACATTTAATCTGGGCCAAGTCTAGTTGCCTCTGGTGGGACAATACTTGGTATATGCTTCCAAACTCAGAGCTAACATTCTGCCCTTTGTGGGGGCCCTGGGAACAGAGGTTGAATGCAGGAAAATAATAAAGGTGCTTCTTAGGACAGAAACATTTGTCCAAGTGCAATCCATTAGGCAGTATCCAGGAAAGATGCCACAGTTGAGAATTACATAGTACAAAGGGACCAGGAAGAGAGAGATTGCGAGAAGGACAGGTGGAAGAACCACCTAGAATTTCATTAAGTTCTCCATCCTATCGGGTGTCATAGTCTTAGCCAGTGTCTAAAGAAAGTTGGTAGGTACACTGAATTAGTTCATTCTCTTCTTTTGGTCTTTCCACTGGGTCTCTGTGTAATACAAGTGATTTTACTGTATCCAATTTTAGACTTGTCTATAAAATAAGTCACCTTTTTGTTTTAAAAAAGGGATGTGTTTTTTGATAGATTCTAGTCATAGCTTTACTCATCTGATTAAAATTCTTTTTTGCTTAAAGAACATAAATACGCACATACACATAACAGAATATATCAGAGTCCACTACCGTGGTTGACTACGGCTAGACCTTTTACAGAAATGTCCTTATATTAAGACCACCATAAAAGCCCATATAGCATCTTTGTGCACATTAGAAAAAGAATTTATACAGCCCTCACATGAGCATATCTGGCTTGGGGAGAAAAAAGTAGATTGACTGTAAGCCTATTCAGCTATCAGCTGGATACATTATGCAGAGCCTAACCCCTACAAACATAGTGGAACCCTTTATCTGATACTATGCAGGTTGATGGCACACTTCTCCAGCTGAAGGGACTGAGAGCCATCTAGTCTGCCGCACTGGGCTTCTCTGACTGTAGCAAGTTCCTTACTCCAGGTAGATAGCATCCATTCAGGAAAACTGAACATGTCGTGGTGCTGGGTGACTAAAACAAAGGAGAGTTGCTTCCACTCTTGGACTCCTTCCAGGGAATCTGTAGCTCTTCAATCAGTAAGGTAGCTTACTGTTTACAAAGTACATTGAATTTGGGAATGGGAGTGAAGCAAAGTCTGAATAGTCATTTCTGCCAATTTCTGAACCTAGATCTGTTATTTTTTACTCCTTTAACTTGGGCACTCATCCTCACTCTCTTGAACAGTTTGGTTTTTTTTTTTTTTCAATTTGCCTCACTCTAAACTCACAGTTACTCCTTAGACCAATAGCTTGTGTTGAATGGAGAATTATGCCCCAGGTTTGGCTCTGCTACTAAAGAGCGATTGACATGTGAGGCGAATGATTGGCTGCCTCTGAACTTTACTTTTCTTATATGTAAAATGGGGTAATATAAAGATGCAAAGAGATGAACAGTGTGAAATGCATCAAAAACCATAAAGCACAATGCAAATTAAAGACACAATTGAAACCACAGAGTTAATTTAGCCTAAAGTTACAGTAGAGCAAGTTATTCATCTCTTTTAATATCATTTCTAGACACAGTTTGGACATATGTTAAATACTGAAGAAATATATCATTTTCAACTGTCTGAATCCATATGTGGTTGATTTCAAAACTTAATTGTGTTTGAATGAAGAATCAATACATTATAACTACACTAACATTGCTCTGCTGAACTATCTGTGCAGGTTTCCGATGCTTTCATAGTATATTTCAATTTTCCCATTATATTTTCATTACTATCTCATATGTTTGAAAGGATTCTTTGAGAATCGAGTCACAAATCCCAAATGAATGGTAATAACTATTTGTTTTGACTTCAAGCTGCATTGTTAGCAGGTTCTGTAGTTTTTCCTGGTTCTAGGTTGTCTCTGTATGAGAGACACCAAACAATTCTTCCTAAAACATTCATTTCATCATGTTCCTTCTTAAAGTTTCCCCACTTTTCCAGCTTGTATTATTGCGAGTGACAGCTAAAGCTCATCATGGTTTGGCTACAGCATTGCTTTTGGTACTTTGTCTCTCTATTTTAGAATATAGATACCCCTTTCCTAGCCAGGCTGAGCATTTCACAGTTTCACATGAGAGAAGACTGTTCTTGATGGTGTCTTTGATCATTCTGACCTTACCCAGAACGCCTTTATCTCACTGTTGCCATAGACAGTCTGACCCACTGCACAAGGTCCTATTCTGAACTTTTGGAGGTTTTCCAGTTCTAGTGACTTCTCTCCCTCTGATAAAGCTTGACCTTGGAAAGCATTGCCTGGGAAACCCCTTGATTTCTAGGACCATACTGCCTTTAGGGCAGTGCTGTCAATGCCGAAGTCAAGTCCAGATGGATCCTCAGGCCATGCTGGGTCCTTCTTCACCCTGAGACCAACCAATTCTTCATTTGGGGCAAGTGTAACTCCACTGTTAACAAAATAAAGCCCATCAGTAAAATACAGACTTACCAACTGCTAATTGTAATGGGCTTGTGACCAACAGAAAACATAGTGCAGTTGTAAGACAACAGAGACCAACATGACCATGAGGGACACAGGAAATACAGCCAGATGCTGAGAAGGTAATGACAGCAACACTGCAGGAAGCTGTCATCATCCCGAGTCCATCATCCTGTTAAAAGATTACATTCAAGGTATAAATTTCAAAGATTCTGGTGTGTCTTCTTTAAGTTACTCAATATACTAATCAACTATGTTCTAGGAGGAAATTTTGTCTCCTCCTGGAACATAGCATCCAGGTTGGTAAGATCTCCATACATTTTGAGGACATGTTCAAAATGGAATAAAACATTTTGAAGTTTTATTCCACCTGAATCTGCTTACAAACCTGACTGTATCAATGTCAATTTTGAGACAAGATGAGTACTTAAGTCATCTTTGTTGGACATTTGGTGTGAATACCTGTCCAGCACCATTTCACCCTCTAAAAAATTGTATACTTTGTTTGCTGAGTTGTTTCTCCTGACTCTGTGTATGTATCAATTGTGTGGACTGACTAGTCTAAAATCTGTAGGGCCCATGGCACTGTGGAAACTCTATGGCATGAGCTGCTGCTACAGTCCAGAGATGGAATTTCTTCTTCCTCAGTTTTACTTTTGACACTCTTAGAACTGATTGGATGAGAACCACCCCATATTACTGAGAATAATCTGCCTAAAGTCAACTGATTGTAGATATTAACCACATCTACACTAGAATTTGCTTTTTAGATGCCACTTGTGCGGGCATTTTCCAAATGTCTTTGAAGGAAATAAAATTCATAGGAACCTTTTTATTGAATCAGCCAATGTCGAGGATTCATGCTGTGACTTCAAACCAAGTGCAGATACTCTGTGGCCAGATTCTTCTAAGATCTGTAAAATATATTCCCTGAATAATGTTCCCAAATCAGCATGTCTGCATTATTCTGGTATGTCAATCTCATACAAACCTGTGAAAGAAATATCTAGTCCAAATGGGAATTGTTAGTTTGTCAAGTCACCTTCCTAGAATTGGGATCCAGCCATGGGACCTGGGATGGCCCTCTACTCTCCAATGCCTGAATGCAGCTGTGCATTTGAAGCACCCCACACCGGGAGAGGAAATAGGGAGAGGATGTCAGAATGTTCAGAAGGGGAGAAATGAGGCTGGGCAAGGTGGCTCACACCTGTAATCCTAGCACTTTGGGAGGCTGAGGTGGGTGGATCACTTGAGGTCAGGAGTTTGAGAACAGCCTAGCAATATGGTGAAACCCCGTCTCTACTAAAAATACAAAAATTAGCCAGGTCTGGTGGCGGGAGCCTGTAATCCCAGCTACTTGGGGGGCTGAGGCAGAAGAATTGCTTGAACCTGGGAGGCAGAGGTTGCAATGTGCAGAGATTGCACCACTGTACTCCAGCCTGGGTGACAGAGATTACCTCTCAATAATAATAATAATAAATAAATAAATAAATAAATAAATAAATAAATAAATAAATATTTTTTTAAAATAAAGAAAGGGAGAAATGGGACTGAGGCGGCTCACACGGGGACTAGTCCAGGCTCCAGGGCCCTACTTGCAGGCACTCCTGACTCTGTTTCCAGCACCAGAGTGGGATTATGTCAACTAAGGAAACTTTAAGGAAGACACTCCAAAGCACGAGGTTCCACTTGAGACAAGGACCCTGCTTGTCCAGGTCTAATGCAGATACTGCTCGGATGTCTACATTTTTTTCATATGTCAGTGCTGATGATGGTCATAGCCAGAGCACATTTCTTTTTTTACTTTAATTCTGCTCTCAGAATAGGAATTTTATTTCGGTGAATTGTGTATTTTAAAAGCACTTCCCACCCCATAATCACTATCTCTCAACACATGCACGAGTGAATACACACACACACACACACGCACACACAACTAAATAGGATTCTTGTTAGAATAACTAAATTTGGAGATGAAAAGAGAGGATTAAGTATAGTGCTCATCCTATATTCTCCTCTTACAGTAATTGATATAACATCAGTGAGATTTTACTGGCAAAATTGATTCAAATCAAACCAGAAAAATTCAGCCTCAAGAACTGAAAATGAGCTAAAAGATGGTAAGCAAAGAATAATAATATGTGGCAATGTCTTCAAATTATTCATATTTTAAGCTTTATATAATTTGAAGTTGCAAAGATGTGTTTAACAAGGGTGGATTTTTAAAAATGTGATGTCTTTATTAATGATCAGGAAGCAGTACTGAAAACACAATGCTATCTCTGTGATGTTAAATTGGAAGGCATTGAAAACATTTGGGAAGAAATATAAATAATACAAATAGAGCTGTACAGGTTATAAATATGAATGGAAGAGAGAACAAAGATATTTCAGAAATATACAAAACAATTTTGCGTATAGGAAAATATAATTGAAAACAAAGAAATCCTCAGCTAGGTTAATGGTCCTGTGATATCCTTTTCTATTTATTGTCCCATATGCCACTGGGGTTGGTTTTGTATGATATTACAAGGGGATGGTCAGAAGTAGTTATATTGATGTTGGGCAATCAATAAAGTTGTACTTTAAAATCTTTTTTCTGTTATTACAATGTGATAATGTGGCCATATGTCAATCTTTATGAAATAACTTTTTCTTTCTCCTTGGATTAGTATTTTAGGACTGCCATATCACACAACTCCTGGAGCTCCATTCATATACTCCCTTCATAGTCTAGGCAAATAGTGTTCTCTGGGGATATGCAGTGAACACCCTGTATAACTTTACACCTTGCCTTAGTTTAAAATAAAATGGGCACTTTTATTTCAGAGTGTTCCCCTGTATCCAGTGATATTTCCATGATACTATATCTAGAATGTAAACAGCATCCATTGGGTTATGTCAAACAATCATTTACCCTGAACTACATAATTATTCAAATACTTAGCATTAGGCAGGCCATAATCTGAATGATTTAGTGATTTACTGACTACTTTTCTGGAAAATTTGAACAGTACGGATATGTCTTCTGTTACTCTCTGCAGGTTTTACTGGCTTGTAAATTTTTCATAAAAGTGATTTCTACCTATATATTTAATTAGGTTTCACATTGTTTCACAGGTCACATTGTACCTATTGGCTTCAAGTCAATTTACAGGATAAAATGCACCCACTGATTCCAAGCTTGGAAGGAGGAGGTCTCATTATATACTGTGTCAGGTCAGGTCTCCCAGAACTGTTGGAAAAGTTGGTGTAGGACCTCCTCATGGGAGATTTGGGACTTCAAGCTGTGGCAAAAGCACATTTTAAGCAAATATAAAATTTTAATCTCCTGCTATGAGAATACTTTTATGGATGTGTGCCTTTGCATTACTTTTAAACTACATATCTAATAATCATTCTTAAGAAACTTCTGGCTTCACATATATTGATGAAAATTATTAATTATAGATTATTTTCCTCTGCATTGTATTTCTCCTTTCTGATAGAGTTCTATGGTTAGTTAATTACGGATTAGAACATCCCTAGAACTTGGAGATCAGTTTTGGAACATTCAGTCAATACAGTTCACACATTGTAAACAGGCTTGGCTGACGATATTGTTATGTCTAGGGAAGGTGGTGTGAACCAACAAGGACCGACCTGCATGAAGGTCAGTAAATTGATGTGAGAGCCCAGAATTACCTGTGTTGCTCTCTTATTATTCCAAGGGAAAGTCATCTGCATTGAGTCTCTGGTTCCCCAACCAGCTGTGTGTAGCCCCTAGTGGAGATGGACCCATTAGGCACTCATAAGCCAATGCTATTGTCATAGAAATTAAGCCACTCACTTCTCTTGGCAGTCTGAACATATCCTGACTTCTCATGTTTTAATTTGGGGAGTAAGAGTATATACTGACAGGACAATGTGAGCCTTCGGACTTGTTTAGCAGTATTCATTCTCATTAATTAATGATATAGAATCAGTGTTCTACATCAGTGGATTATTACTTTACTTAGTTGAGTCATGTCCTTAAGTTCAGTCATCTCTAGGTCCCTTGAAAAAATCTGGTGTCTGGATCCAACATTGGATGTCAGACATTTGACCGCAGGGCTCTTACAATATTATTGTGCCCCACACTTCCCTCATACATCCCACCCTATAATATATGAACAGTTTCTACAAATCAATAAAATAAAGACATCCAACACAGTAGTAATATGGAAAAAAACCTCAAATGGACATCACACACACACACACACACACAGAGTCCAAATGGCCCAATAAACATGTGAGAAGGTGCGCAGCCTTCTTAGTCATCACATAAATGCAAATTAACATCACAATTATTTGATACTATGCATAAATCATAATGACTACAGATTCAAAAACTTAAAAATATCAAGGGCTGCAGAAGATATGAAGCAACTAAAACTCTCATTCAATGCTGGTGGGAATATAAATGTATAAACTGCTATAGAAAAAATTTTGATAGCATTTACTAAAGCTTAACATAAGTTTACCTTATAACCCAGCAATTCTGTTCCTAGGTATGTACCCAAGAGAAATGTGTATATATGGGCACTGGTAGATATGTGTCAGAGTATAGTGTCACTATTCCTAATAGTTAAATACAGAAAATGACCCACATTTTCCTCAACAGTAGAATGGATAAATTGTGGTAGATTCATAAAATTGATAAGTAGTCCATGAGAATAAACAGCCATGTTATGCAACATAGATGAATTTCAAATGTATGATGTTGACAGTAAGAAGGCTTTCATTTCAATAGTTGTCAAAATGGGCAAAATCAACTGAGGGTGATATAAGTTAAGATAATGAGGAGCTTCAGAGAGGGCAGTGACTGGAAGTAAGTACATGGTGGGCTTCCAGGTTGCTGACAATATTGTGTGTGTATATATATATATTTTTGAGGTGGAATCTCTGTTGCCCAGGCTGGAGTGCAGTAGCATGATCCTGGCTCACTGCAACCTCCATCTCCTGGGTTCAAGTGATTCTTCTGCCTCAGCCTCCCAAGCAGCTGGATTACAGGTGTGCACCACCACATCAAGCTAATTTTGTATTTTTGGTAGACGTGGGGTTTCACCATGTTAGCCAGGCTGGTCTCGAATTTCTGACCTCAGATGATCCATCTGCCTCAGCCTCCCAAAGTGCTGGAATTACAGGCATGAGAACTGGGCCCGGCCCAATATTGTACTTTTTGATGTGGATGGTGGTTCATGAGTGCGTTCACTTCTTGAAAATTCTATGAGTTTTATATTTGTGATTGGTGCACTCTTCATGTATCTTCTTTTTCAATAAAAGTTTATACATGTATGTATATATATGTACATATATAGATGACAGAGAGAGCAAGAGCTGTTTTAAGAGACTTAGCTATATTGAACCAGGTTTTATAAATATAGTGAGTATAAAAGAAGGATGATTTTTCAATACCATCTGCCATTCCTCCAGAATATGCAATCCATCGGGTCTGAAAGAGCTCATAATTAAAGTAATACCAGGATTATATAGAGATTGTTGTGAAGTCTGGAGTCACAGTCAGAGCAGTAAGACCTTTTTTATTAAACAGCTATAAAAATATTTTGGGATAAGATGTTAAATAACTTCATAGATATAAACATGTTGAATCAAAGTTTGCTGAAAAAAGAAAAAAGCCTAATTTTAATAATAAACACTATCCTACCTCAAATAAATCAAATAAATTGAAAATGTAGTTGGAATATATTGTCTTTTTCCTCCACAACCAAGAAAAAAGTCTTTTCTTCCAGTAGTAGGAATAATAAGGCACACAGAAGCCAACAGAGAGAACACTGAATATCCAGGTGGGGTTTAGGGTAGATTCACAGGGGAGGCAAGGCACAATTATATATTGTGAGGTCCTCATGGTCAAGGGTCTCATCTCCATTTTTTGATCCAGACACCAGTTTTTCAAGAAAGAATAAGCCAATCTATGTCATCCATATAGATGAAAAGAAATCACAAAAATCTGTGGAAGATAATCCAATAATGTATAAAAAGTTAATGTATGATGACAAAGTTGTCTATGTTCCAGGCATGCAAGGTTGTTTTAATATTTGAAAGTATCCAAGATTCATCCCATTATCAGGAAATGGGGAAACTCATGATTATCTCAACAGATTCTGTAAAGCTCTTGTTAAAATTTAACATGTATTCATAATTGATAATAAAAAACTCTTAGCAACTGAGAATAAAGGAAAAAAATTTTGGTGTGATGGAGCAGAGTCTACAAAAAAGCCTAGAGTGAAAAAACGGAATGCTTTTTTTCTAAGATTGGGAATAAAACAAGGAAGCCAGTATCTCCATTTTTATTCAGTATTGTGCTGGACGTATTACCCAGTGCAATGGGGCACAAAAACCTAAAAGATATAATATTTGGAAGAAAAATCAATACGAATAATCATTAATCTGCTGATATAAAAGAGCACATATGGAAATCTAAAATAATCTAATCACATGATTAAAATTATGAGTTGAATTTGACAAGCTCAATTTTTGTAATTATTGTATAAAATCAATTCTCTTTCTATAGATCAAAACAAATAGAAAAAAACTTAGTGTCACTATTTACAAACCAAATTCTTTAAATAAGACACAAAAAGCAGTGACCCAGAAAATATTTGACTACTATAAAATCAAGAATATCTCTTTATTAAAACATGCAATCCATGGATTAAGAAAAGATATTTGCAATGCATATATTCAGTATTTTTTTCTAGCAATGTTAAGTTTTGTGATCAAGGTTATGATGATTCTCTAACATTAGATTAGAAATTGTTCTTTCTATTTACCTTTTCAGAAAGAGTTTGCACCATATTGTTGAGGTTTCTTCCTTAAATATTCAGAGAACTTGAAGTGTGAAGTCACAAGGATCTGGAGAATACTTTGTGGAAAAGTTTTAAATTATAGATTCTATCTCTTTAATATATGTGAG
>NW_016806571.1:426374-431312 GCF_001698545.2 Rhinopithecus bieti
TTGTCCGGCACTCCCTAGTGAGATGACCCCAGTACCTCAGTTGAAAATGCAGAAATCACCGGTCTTCTGTGTCGCTCGCGCTGGGAGTTGGAGACTGGAGCTGTTCCTATTCGGCCATCTTGCTCCGCCCCTCTATTTTACATTTTCTTAATGACAAATGACATTGAACATCTTTTAAATATATTTCTTGGCCATCTATACATTGTATTTTATATATAAGTTTATGCCTTTTGCCCATTTTTATTTGACTTTTTTATTACTGAGTTGTAGTAGATTTATCATTGTTCTTTTTCACTATAGTTTGGCTCTTCTAGATCCTTTACATATTCACATAAATTTTAGAATTAGCATGCAAATTTCCACACACTGCCATACAGACTCCTGCAGAGACTTTGATTGGTTTGGCACAAAATCTATGGCTAAAATTGAGGAGTATTCACATCTTAATAATATTGAGTCTCCCAAACCATGAACATGTTAAAAGTTTTTCCATGTATGTATGTATTCTTTAATTTGAAGGAGATGTAGTAACATCCTATCCCTGTTTTTATTTCTGATACTGGACTTTGGATGTGTTAATTTACTGTTATACAGTAGTTTGCCATTTCATTAATTTCTTTTCCCATATTTGTTACTTCCTTCTTCCTACTTTCTTTGAACATTATTCACGATTATAAGATGGATTGTTACAGCACTGATGCCTCTCTTTTCTGCTTTTCTAATACATGTATTTATAACCATAAGATTCCTTGTAGGCAAACATTTAGTTGCAGCCCTCTATTCCAAGCCCTCTTCCTCTGAGAAGTCCTTTCAGACCACAGTTGCTTTGTCCCCACACCTCCTGGACAATGCAGAGAAACTGATGGTCTTCATTGTGTAGGTCAAATGCAGACTCAAATGCAGTATTTCCCAGCTCCAAGTTTTGATATGCTATGCTATTTAAGTTAGTTTCAAATTTTTTCTAATTTTCATTTTGATTTCTTCTTTGATCTAAACATTGTTTTGAACTGTATTGCTTAATTTCCAACATTTGGAGGCTTCTACTTACCATTTCATTATTGATTTCTAGCTTAATTACATAGTGTGAGAGAACATATTCTGACTGATTCAATCCTTTGATATTTGTTGAAACTATGTTATGTCCCAGGACAACACTAATTTTGGCAAATGTTTAATTGTACTAAGTAGAATATATATTCTCCTGTAGTGGGTGCAATATTTTCTCTCTCTCTTTCTTACATATTATGTATATCGATTAGGTTTCATTTGGAATTCAAGTTGTTCAGATGATTTAGAATTTACTGGCATTTTGTCTGCTTGTTCTATAAGCTTCTAAAAGAAGTGGGTTAGAATTCTCTGCTACAATTGTGGATTTTTCTACTCCATCTCTTAGTTTTGTAAGTTTTGTTTTTACATTTGAAGCTAAGTATATAATATTTAGAATTCCAATATTTTCTTGGTAAGTGAATTATTTTATTACTATAAAATAGCCTTTTCATAAATCTCTGATAGTGCTTCTTACCTTGAAGTCTGTTGTGACAGATATTAATCTAGGTAAATCAGTTTTCTGTTTGTTTATGCCTTCTTTGATTCCTTTATTTTTAGCTTTTATATATTTACATATAAGCTGTATCTTTTGTAAACAATGTTTAACTCAGTTTGTTTTATTAATCCATTCTGGCAACATTTATCTTTCATTGAGCATTGAAACTATTACTTTTATCGTATTAATGAATACATATCTTCCAATTATTTTTACTACTCATCTCCTATTTTCCTATTTATTTTTTTCTTTCCTTACTTCTTAACTTCTTGAAACACACACACACACACTTCTACACTTTTCCCATGATCTCACTAGTTGTACATTCTTTTCTTATTATACTAAGGTTGTCCCTTTGGAAAATAACCTGTATTTTGACTCATTATGACGTATTGTGATCATAATTTTACTATTTCCTAAATAAACTGAAACAAACTTTTCTTTTTCTCATGAAATACTCAAAATGATTATGGAGAATGCACATGAGTGGACATGCTTAAATCATACATTGGCAAAAGTTCTCATTCAAGTTCTTTTCTGAAAGCATATTTGAGAACTTATTCTGTATTATACACTGTGCTAGTGGTGTAAAATGAATTAACATCTTACGTTTATTTGGTCCTTGCATGTTCTAGGCATTATCCTTGGTGCTGAAGATATAAACAGAAGAACTAGATGTGTTCCCTTCCCTGCATGCCAATAATATACTCTCTAGTGAGAAGAAAAGAAAAAAACACGTAATTATAACATAGCATGTACATGTTTTAATACTATTAAAGACAATGCTACATTTACTGAGCTCTGCTATATACCAGGCACTTTCATGAGCACTTTTCACGTGTCAGTACTCACAATAGCCTAATAGGATTAGGTGTTTTTTCATTTTACTAATAAGGATACTGAAATATAGATAGGGTTACGTAAGTATTTTACCGAGAGTCATGTAGCTGAGAAGCAACATGCAATAAGAAAGACCTTTAGAAATACAGGGGAGTTAAGCAAATAATTCCACCTGGAATAATTGGGAAGGCTTCACAAAGGAGGAGGAGTTAGCAGAAGTCGGCAGATGTGGTTGAGCTGGCATCCAAAGAACACAGCCTGCGAAATGTGATAGAGTGTACGTGCATGCATATGTGCGTGTGTATGCAAAGAGGCATCTGGTATGTTTGGAGCTCAGGGTTTCAAAAGCAATTTATAGAGAAAAGGAAGACTTTTAAAGAGAAAAGTAACAGAATCTGACCTGTTCTGGTCAGCAAGTGGTAATCTATCTCTCCTCCTGATTCCTATAAGAATAATATCTAATACAGAGGGCTTACTGTTTGCCAGGTGGTGTAGTAAGCACATTACATATGTCAGTTCATTTAAACATTGGAAGAAACCTATGCTAGAAAAGATGAGAAAAGGAAGAAACAATGGAGGCACACAGCAGTTGAGTTACTTATCCAAGGTCACATCCCTAGTGTGTGGAGGTATCCAGATTTGGGTCTGTAGCTCTGCTCTGAACCACTGCATGGATGGAGGCTCTGTCTTTTGTCACTCACAGACTGGCATTGTCAGGTATATTTTAATGAAGGGGTCTTGCTTCCCAGCTGAAACAAAAACACACCAGGGACAGAGACTCCCGTCTATATTGTATTGCCATCCTTTCAGTTGTTACTAGAAAGCTAACTCTTAAATAGTTAGTAAATGAGGAAGGAATATTTGGTGAATGGTAAGAAGTGAGATAAATGTGGTACCTGTTTGATACACTGGCAAAGCAGAATATGCATGTGTACGTGTACATTTTTCTATATATATATGTATATATAAAAAACACAAAACAATTTTAATATATATAACACATAGATTTTTCTTTTGAATTACTTGGTATCTTTTATTACTTAATTATGAAGATATGAGATTAAAAATTTTAGATAAATTAATGGTCAGTAATTAAGGAACTTACTTTCTAAGATCTGGCAGAAACTATAACAATAAAATGAAAAAGAAAATCTGTATTATTAATATTTCTTAAATAACATTTATACTGTATTAATTTATTACTCAATGTCCTCAATATAGTAATTTACCTTGACTTACAGCATATGTTGGGTCAGGATAAGGATGCCTGGTTGCCAACTTTTCAGGAATAAGCTCTTCTCCATGACTTTCAAGATCTCCCATTGTCTCACTTCTATATCTGATCTTGCTCTCTTTCCCCACACAGGCAGGGCTTCCTGCCTCCCACTTCACACCAGTGATTCCTCACCTACCTGTCACCATTGCTGCGTATGTGTACTTGACTTTTTTTTTCAAGTAGGATGACATCTCAGTCCCTTCACATATCTTAAGAAGCAGAAGTGCAGAGTTTTAGAATGTCTTTCTAAATCCCTTTTGCTCTATCTTTCCTCATTCCTTTCCAGAAGTCGTTGCCAGGAAGGGGTCCCGATCCAGATCCCAAGAGAGGGTTCTTGAATCTTGTGCAAGAAAGAATTCAGGGCGAGTGCATAGAGTAAAGTGAAAGCAAGTTTCTTAAGAAAGTAAAAGAATGAAAGAATGGCTACTCTATAAGTAGAGCACTGCTGGGGGCTGCTGGTTTACTATTTTTATGGTTATTGATTATGTGCTAAATAAGGGGTGGATTATTCATGAGTTTTCTGGGAAAGGGATGGGCCATTCCCAGAACTGAAGGGTCCTCCTCTTTTTAGAACATATAGAGTAACTTGCTGATGTTGCCACGGCAGCCATAAAATGTCTTGGTGCTGGTGGGAGTGTCTTTTAGCATATATAATTAGTGTGTAATGAGCAGGGAGGACAAACACAGGTTACTTTCAGCGCCATCTTGGTTTTGGTGGGTTTTGGCCTCTTTCTTTACTGCAGGCTGTTTTATTAGGAAGGTCTTTGTGACCTGTACCTTGTGCCAACCTTCTATCTCATCCTGTGACTTAGAATCCCTAACCTCCTGGGAATGCAGCCCTGTAGGTCTCAGCCTTATTTCACCCAGCCCCTATTCAAAATGAAGTTGCTCTTATTGGAACACCTCTGACAAAGTGAGAAAAGAAGAGTTTGCAAATATGCAATCATGTTATCTGCAAACAGGGACAATTTGACTTCTTGTCTCAGCCCGAAATCTCCTTAAGCTGATAAGCAACTTCAGCAAAGTCTCAGGATACAAAATCAATGTGCAAAAATCACAAGCATTCTTATACACCAGTAACAGACAAACAGAGAGCCAAATCAGGAATGAACTTCCATTCACAATTGCTTCAAAGAGAATAAAATACCTAGGAATCCAACTTACAAGGGATGTAAAGGACCTCTTCAAGGAGAACTACAAACCACTGCTCAGTGAAATAAAAGAGGACACTAACAAATGGAAGAACATACCATGCTCATGGATAGGAAGAATCAATATT
>NW_016806571.1:432572-465905 GCF_001698545.2 Rhinopithecus bieti
AAAAAAAAAAAAAAAAAAAAAAAAGAGTTTGAATAAGAGGGCCAAAGTTTCACAAGTGTTTAGCAACAGACAGAGACTTAAGTCTATATTTCATGACTCCTGTTCGTTTTTTCACTAATGTGTTTTAAATCTAAACCAGTACCTGAAACATTCATGCTGTGCAACACAGTTAAAACTTTTAATAACTTTTGTGCACTGTACCTGCTAATTAAAGGGCCTCTGTATGTTAGTAGTCCCTAGAACTGCACAATTAATTAAATGTGAATGTAATACTTTGGTCTGGTACTCATACTTTTAAAGAAAAAGGCAAAATGCTACACTAAAACCATTCATTATCTGAGTAAAAGTAAAAATCTTGTTTAACATAGAGCTTGTGTTACAATATGAAATAAGATAACCAATAGCAAAGTTAAGTCTTTGCTAGCATTCGTTTTGGTGATTTTGCACAGTCTTAATGTTTGGTTCATAATAGGTACATGCCAACAGAATGAATATCTCAAGTTCTTACAGAATTTGCTTAAATTTTGTGCTGTTTTGAGACTTAGGGACATTTCTAATTGAAGTTAAAATATACCTGGATATATCTAGAACGAGAATCAACTGAGAAGTCAAACTGACTAGAAACATCATTTGTGATCTCTGAGACTGGACAGTAAGTGGCAAACTCTCAGAATTGCAGTGACGCCAGAGATAAGGGTACTAGGTTCACTGTCCCTGCTTCCCCACCCCTCAGGCTTCAGGGGACTAGATCACAGGATTTTGCTTGTTTTGTTTTTTTGCATGTGTGCATGTTTTCTCTGCAGAAAGCATTTGTTTTGTTCACTTATGTGACAGTGTTTTAGCAAAAAACAGAGATCTTTCTAACACTCAATGCATCTTCCTCACCCCCAAAACATATTTTGCTATTCAGGTTTCTGATACTTTGAATTCTGACTTTGTGGCTTATACAGATAAGAACACTGTTCTTGTAAAATCAAAATGCTCATCTTTATCCCCCAGGAAAACTTTCGGTTTTCCCATCTATAGTCATTTCAAGTTTATTGTTTTTTAATGAACTAGTTTTCAATAACTCTATCCTGTTTCTAATTTTATAATATACACATTTCTCTGATACAATAAGGATTCCCTTTGTTTTACATTACTTTGGGCTATTACCTAACAAGGACTTAAAGTGGTATTTCTCTCTCTCTCTCTCTCTCTCTCTCTCTCTCTCTCTCTCTCTCTCTCCACCTTGCTTCCTCCCTCCACATCCACATTTCTTTTCTTACCTCTCACAACTTGGTGATTATGTCCCCCAACCCAACAGAGTCCTGGAGACTAACTCTCTGGAGAGGTTGAACCAAAATAAGAGATTTTGGGGCATCAGACAAACAAGAAGGTAACATGTCAATAAGAAAATGAGGAGATTAAGAAAAAGTCTAAGGCGCGGTGGCTCAAGCCTGTAATCCCAGCACTCTGGGAGGCCGAGACGGGTGGATCATGAGGTCAGGAGATCAAGACCATCCTGGTCTACACGGTGAAACCCCGTCTCTACTAAAAAATACAAAAAAAGCTAGCCGGGCGAGGTGGCGGGCGCCTGTAGTCCCAGCTACTCGGGAGGCTGAGGCAGGAGAATGGCGTAAACCCGGGAAGCGGAGCTTGCAGTGAGCCGAGATCGCGCCACTGCACTCCAGCCTGGGCGACAGAGCTAGACTCCGTCTCAAAAAAAAAAAAGTCTATATTGGATAATGAGCCCTGTAGACATCTTTTTTAGTGTCACTTATTCTGCCTATCACAATTATATTTTGGACTTTGAAATCTCTATTAATGGAAAGTACAGATAAGAATACTTGTTAATATTGTTTATTATGAAGACTTAAATGATACCTGATAAAACTACACTCTATTTGAAAGATTAGTTACCTAGTTTTGTACCAGACGTCCTGAATCAAAAACATCTGGGACACCCAATACAAATATTTAACAGTATGTCAAGGCATTCTGTATGCTGGGGATCCATGGAAATGATGGAAGCATTTGTTGAGGCAGACTGAGCATGATTCAAGATAAGAAATATGCTCTAGCTCTATATTTAAGAAGTGGGCCATATGTATGATATGTAATAGGGATCTCATAACATAGATATCATACTTGCAAATTTGGGCTCTTGAATCACACTGGCTGAATTCAAATTCTTGCTCCATTTATTTCTCATGTAACCTTGAACCAGTCATTCAATTTCTGTCTTACTAATTTTCCCCAATAGGAACTAGGGGAGGGGACGATAATAGTAACTATCTTACAGCATCATTACAGGTATTATTTAAGATCAAATATGTATAACACTAAGAACAATGCCCAGTTATAATAAATGTTTGATAGAGGGTAACTGTATTTACTATATTAATAAATCTACAAAGAATTATAAAGATACATTGTATTCTCAAATGCGTATCTGGTCACTTTTTAAAAAAAGACTTTATTTATAACCACTGCCCAGTGTGTTGGCTATTAAAATATTTTATTTTTTATCCTTGTCTGATTCCTCTTCCAAGGTCTTATAGCTGCCTCCTCACATCTAATCATATTTCATCTTCTTTGAGGTTTAGGGTGAACTAAAATATCTGTTTCTTGTTTCAGAACCCTTTTAATAAACCTTAGTTTATGTGTGTTTTCTCAGAGCCTGAGAGACAGTGATATTTGTCAATGACATGCATAGCCTTTGGAATTAGGCTACCTGGGTTTAACCTCTTATAAATTTTGTGACCATAGGCATTTTCTGTAAACTATTGAGCCTTTGTTTTCTGACTTGTGAAATGGGATTTTAATAATAATTTTGATGGAAATATTAAATAAAATAGTACATTTAAAGCTCTCTGTGTAGTATCTGCCAAACAATCAGTACCCAAGCGATGTTCTTAATGGGGCCAGCTGAGGGCAGAGTCTCTGCCAATCTTAGAATCTAAGTCATTAGCGACCCATCACCTGGTGACTAAGGCTGTTTGTGGGAGGGGACAGAAATATTCAGAGAACATTTGACATTTAAACTGCACTTTGGAGGAAAATAGGACTTTTCAAGGCAGAAGAGAGGTGATTAGAACTTCTTGAAAATAGCATGTGCCAACACAATAAAAAGTATGAAATACTGTAAGTTGCCCAACGTAGCAGGCCCCTGCATATATAGGCTGGGGCTACAGAGAGTGGCTGGGCTCAAGTGGAGCCTGGATAGCAGAGGATGCAAATTCTTTGTATGTTTGCTCACTGGAGTATTTGTTTCTAAAGAAAATAGTGAATATTATAAGAAGGAGAAGAATACGTTACCATTATTTGCTTTTGATTTTGGAGAATTACTAAGCTAATATATTAATGATACTAAAATTGGGCATAATTTTCAGAGCTGAATCTTGGTTGGTTTGGGAGACTGTAGATAGATTTTTCAGTCATCATCAAAATCTATGAGTACATTTATGTTTGTCGTAAGCAAGAATGAAGGGGTGGAGTTTAGATTTGTAGCATTTTTCTTTGTCATTGCGTCCTTTACTTCCAGAAGCCCAAGACTTAGGACTCCCTGGTACTCAGGATCCTCCCATGTCCTCCTTAGGCTCTCAAGGTTTCAGATGATCGCCTTTTGGTTACATCTTTTTGTTTTACTAACTCTACCCAGGGTCTCAGGTCATACTCTCAGCCAGCAGTCACAGAAGATAAGATCAAATTCCATTGCCTTGAAATATAAGTGATTGGTAACCTCAACAATAGGCCCTCAAACCCTCCACACACACAAACATCACAAATCTTACATTTTATCCATAATTTTAATTAATGCTATTATGAATGATAGTATGACAGGAGTTCCACATTGCAAAAGGGAGCCTCTCAAGATGATCTATCTGGACCGATTTCTCTGCTCTTTGAGAAGCACCACCAGAAAGGCCAGACTGCAGCTTATGAAGTAGCTTTCTTGATAGGAGGCTGTCACAGAATCTCTGGTTCCCAGAATTTCTAGAACCCAAGAAGGAAAGCTCAAGTGCCCACTCTTAATTCTTAGTTGTCAGAGCACTAATTGCACTATTTTGTTCAGAAATGATGTCCAAGAAAGCATAACGGCTAAATGTTTAAACTTAATAGACAATTTTCTCTTTTCCTGAGCAGAGGTCAGCACCAAAGACAGGAAGTAGCCTCTGAGTACCAATGTAGACAAAATAAATTTTGTTCAGTCAAATGAAACATTTATCATTTTCAAGTCACTCTACTTTAAGTGGTATTGATATAAACCAATTTTTTCTTAAAAGACGTGAAAAGTAAGAACTCTAGGAATCGTTTGTGCATGATTCTGGATTGTTGCATAAATCATGAGCTCTCTGATACTATTCATTTTTTTTTTTACAACAGTAACTAAATTTTACCACTGACAATAGATACCTGCCTGGTTCTTAACTTTGGCTTTCTTAATGGGGTATTGATAATTAATTGCATCAACTCTACTACTTTAATAAAACTGGTCATCCACAAAGCAAATATGTATTGCTTAATTTTCATTTCGAGAGTTGATAACCACTGAAAATTAATCATCCATAGAAAGGGAACTAAGCAGCACTACTAATCTCTGAAAAGACTGCCAGTCTATTAGAGTTATATGCTTTAATCAATTCACATATAACTGTATAATTTATAAGTTTCAAATTAGATCAGCTATCTATTAGACCTAATAAAATGAAAATATATTAATCAGATTAAAAAAGAAGAAAATTAGCAAGGAATGGAATGTGATACCCCTAGAAGAAAGAACAATGACAACTGTAAGTGTGGAATACGAATGGGTTAAGCTAATCTACTTTGTTTGCAGTAATATGGTTTGACTTGAGAGTTCTATAGTTTATATATAAAAGTTTAAAAAAGATTCTTCTTGGAAATAATATCAACTCTAATATGAATAAACAAAAATTCTTTATATTATCTATTACTGCTAAGAAGAAATGACATTATTTTGGCCCTTATTACATGCCAGGTGTGGGACTAAATCTGGATGCCATAGGCATATATTTTCAGACTCGTATTTTTGTTGAGCATACTTTCTAAGTTATAGATACAATTAATACAATTTTGTTTTCTATCTAGATATCTAGATCAAAGAAACTCTTACTGGTTAAGTTTTTCCAGTGCTTCAAAACCATAAATATTTCTCAGGCTTAATTTGACAGTCATCAAAACTTGAATGCTAATTAAGAAATCGTTTCAGTTTTATGCCTTGTTCCTTCATTTTCTCCTTGTGCCCCTGAACTCAACAGTTTAGTTTGTGCCAGCCCCTTACTGAACCACCAGAAACATCTTACAGCAACAAGAAAAGTAACAGTTGAAATAAAATCATTTCTGTAAAAGTATTCTATAAAGAATAATGTTTTGTGGGCTGGGTGGGATGGCTCATGTCTGTAATCCCAGCACTTTGGGAGGCCGAGGCGGGCGGATCATGAGGTTGGGAGATCAAGATCATCTTGGCTAACACGGTGAAACCCCGTCTCTACTAAAAATACCAAAAAATTAGCCAGGCGCGGTGGCGGGCGCCTGTAGTCCCAGCTACTCGGGAGGCTGAGGCAGGAGAATGGTGGAACCCGGGAGGCGGAGCTTGCAGCGAGCCGAGATTGCTTCACTGCACTCCAGCCTGGGCGACAGAGCGAGACTCCGTCTCAAAGAAAAAAAAAAAGAAGAAGAATGTTTTGTGTTTTAAATTATTGTTATTTTATTTTCTCACAAGTCAAAGAGTTTTCTACCTGAATCAAACTGAAACAAATCATATAATACATCTGATGCATAAACAGTCGTTACTTACACATTAGAATCTTTATAGCATCTACTGTAATAAAAACAAAATGATAGTTTTGTTGGTAATCACATAACTGTTGGTTTTGTCAACTGAAGTTTGGACATCCTTCTCCAGCAGTCTCAAAAGGGAGGTCTGCAAAAAGCAAATATGTCTGCAAAAGCAAATATCAGATATGTAACCTCCTCTGAATAACTCAGTTAACCTGGAGTGAGTTTGCATGTGATTGGAAGATACATCACTTATTTTACATTTGTGCTGCAAAGAACTAAGGGCCACTAGAACTTTAGCTTTCTTTAACTACTCTGCAGCAGTATTCAACAGTTATTTTTACAGTTTCTTTTAAAATTGTGTGTCCTGCTAATGTTACAAATTTTCTCAATATTTCAGTATGTTTGTATCCCATATCAGACAATATCATATGTATGTGGAATTCCTTTAACATTCTCTATTTTGAAATAATTGAGTTCATTTATTTTATTTTATTTTTCATGTTTAGTATATAGTTGCTTTTGTTTGGAAATACTTTCTAAAGAATTCAGAATAAAAATATTTGCCTAGATTATTCTAGATACTTGATGCTCTTGATAAATTGCTTTTAGACCATCAATTTCCAGAAAATAGAAAAGTAGGGAATATTTTCTAATTCATTTTTTTTGAGGCCAGCATCGTACTGCACACATAAACAGATGAAGACACTATAAGAAAATAAAATACAGACTAACATGCCTCATGAAAACACTTACAAAAATCGTCATCAAAATATTACCAAATCAAATCTAGCACTATATGGAAAGGATAATACAATGACCAAATGGAATTTATCTCATAATTCAAGGTTGGTGTAACATTTTAATATCAGTCAATGAAATTCACCATTTTAATATATTAAATAAGAAAACCATATGATCTCAAGAGATGAAGAAAAAGCACTTGAAAACAAAAAATGTGATAAAACTTCACTTGTGATGGAACTCTTAGCAATCTAGTTACAGAAGGAAACTCCCTCAACCTGATAAAAGAATCTGTGAAATCTCCTTAGCTAACAACACACTTAAAGTGAGAGGCTGAATGCTTTCCTCCTAGGGTCGGGAAAACGCCAAGGATGTTTACTCTTATCAGTTCCTAATCATCATCATACTGGAGGTCCTATCTAGTGGAAAAAGGCAAGAAGAATAAATAAAAGGCTTCGAGATTGTAAAGGAAGTAATTAAACTCTATTTACAGCTGATATAATGGCTTACATAGAAAATCCTAGATTCTACAAAAAAGCTATCAGAACTAATAAGTGCCTTGAGCAAGGTTTTGGGATATAAAAATAACATTTAAAAAATTATAGTTGACCCTTGAACAACATGGGTTTGAGCTGTATGGGTTCATTTAATAGGGAAACATACAGATTTTTTTCCAATAAATGCAGTAGGCTCTCCATAGCCTTAGGTTCTGCATCCACGACAAAATGTGAGTGGAAAATACAAACTTCACTGGATGCAAAACCTGCTGATAGAGAGGGCTCACTTTTCATACTATTCACATATGTGAGTTTTGCAGGGCTAACTGCAGGACTTGAGTACACATGGATTTTGCTATCTGTAGGGGGTCCTGGAACCAATCCCCTGAAGATACCGAGGACGAACTGTGTATTGCTATCTTCTAGCAATAAACACCTTAAAATTAAAAATTTATAATATCATCAAAAGCATGAGTTATACATAAAGCTATCAAAATATGTGCAAGTTCTGCATGTTAAAAACTGTGAAGTACTCAGAAGACAAGCCCTAAATAAATGGCAACTTATGGTTTGTTAATGGTTTGGAAGGCTGAGTATTACTAAGGTATCAAGGTATCAATTCTCTCCGAACTACTAAATGGATTCAACATAATATGTGTCAAAATCTTAGGACATTTTGAAGTAATTTACAAACCAATTCAAAAATGGAGGCATTGTATATGAAAATGCAAAGGATCTAGAATAGCCAAAGCAATTTTGAAAAATAAAAATAAAACTGGAAATATCACACTGCCCAATTTTAATATTTATTATAAAGCTATAGTAATTGGGACAGTGTGGCACTGGTGATAGTACAGAGAAATCAAATAAATAAAATGGAACAAAATGTTCAGAAGTTGGACAACTGGCTATGTACATTTCACACACAGACATGTTTGTGTATGTCCCTGTATATACATGGACAATTGGCTCTTGACAATGGTTCAAAGGCAATTCAATGAAAAGAACAGTGTTTTCCACAAGTAGTTCAGGAAGTACTGACATCCATAAGCAAAATACAGATCTCAGCACCCACTTAATGAAAGTTGATACATTTTAAAACTATAGGAAAATATACATAATAACATATCAAATACACAAGTACCTGCCAGCCAGAATGAAGTAAGAACATTTTATTGTTTCTGCTTCAGATGTCATTTTACTTCCTTTAAAAAATGAAAGATGTATTACACCATTCTTACATTGCTATAAAGAAATACCCGAGGATGGGTAATATCTAAAGAAAGAGGTTTATTTGGTTCACAGTTCTGTGGGCTTTACAGGAAGCAGGGTGCTGGCATATGCTCAGCTTCTGGGGAACCTCAACCATGGCAGGAAAGTGAAGGTGGAGCATGTGCATTACATGGTAAAAGCAGGAGCTAGAAGGAGAGTTGGTGGGGGAGGTGGCATACACTTTTAAATGACCAGATTTTGTGTGAACTCAGGGAGAGAGCTCACTTATCACCAAGGGGATAGCCCAAGCCATTCATGAGAAATCTGCCCCCCAATCCAAACACCTCCCACCAGGCCCCACCTAAAACACTGGGGGTTAAATTTCAACATGAGATTTGGGCCAGGACAAATATCCAAACTGTATCAAAAGTTATATAACATTATGGAAGACAGTGAAGTGCTCTTTGTTCCTCTTTGCAATTGCATTTTCTTACCTCTCTTCTCAGAGATGAACACTATCCCAAATATGATGTGTGCCCTTCTTGTTCATATTTTTATCATTTTGTCACTTATATATTCATAAGTAAAGCATTGCTCTGTGATGTTGTTTTAAAAATATGTATTAGTGATGTCATAGTATATGTATTATTCCAGAAGTTAGTTCTTTACTCAGTACAACTGACCCTTGAACAACTCAGGGGTTAGGGAGACCTATCCCCACACAGTTGAAAATCATCTGGATATCTGATTTGACTTCCCCAAAACTTAACTACTAATAACTTACTATTTTCCGGAAGCCTTACCAATAACATAAACAGTCGATTAGCATGTTTTGTATATTATATGTATATATACAGTAGTCTCACAATAAAGTAAGCTAGAGAAAAGAAACATTATTAAGAAAACTATAAGGAAGAAAAAATATGTTTACTATTTATTAAGTGGAAGTGGATCATTCTAAAGGCCTTCTTCTTTGCCTTCACCTTGAGTAGGCTGATGAGGATAAGGAGGAAGAGGAAACGGTTGTCTTGTTGTCTCAGAGGTGTCAGAGGCAGAGAAAATTTGCATATAAGTGGACCCATGCAGTTCAAACCTGTGTTGTTCAAGGGTCAACTGTATTATATTTTTAAAATCTATCTATTTTCATATACATTAATCTAGTTTTTATTGCTGTATAAATTGAGCGAATGCACAATAATTTATTCATTCTCATAACTAAGGACACTGCTTCAATGAATATTTTCATGCACACCTCCCATGGTGAATATGTACAAGAGTTTCTCTTGAGCATATATTTAAAATTCGGCATTGCTGAGTCACAGATTACATACCTCAGTATACTCAGATATTGACAAGTTGCCCTCTAAAATAGTTTACCATTTTATTCTTCAACCAACAGTGAATGAGATGTCAGTTTTCTTTGTCTTTGTCAAATCTTAGTAGTATAAGAATTTTGACCTTCCTAATTTAATTGGTATTAGATAATATCTGGATAATTGTTCCTGATTACTAAGGAAGGTAGGTATGTATTTATATATTTGTTGGACTTCAGTGTTTCTTCTTTTGTGAGCTGCCTATTTAAAAACAAACACACAAACTTAATTATGAAAAACACATACTGAGAACTGTGTCCTCATAACTTAAATAGTATGACTGAGAACTGAGACCACCTATGTCAACGTGTTTACATTATTTCTCCCAAAAAATTCTCACCCTGGAAGATGAAGGTATAATCCAATCAATATTCTCACTATTTGCTTCAGGAAATTCTTGAACACCAATAGGTCTGGATAAAGAGCTTGCTCATCTGGGAAAATGATTGTCCTACAAAATATTAGATTGTTCACCTGGGTAAACAACTAGGTTGTCAAACAACAGTTTACTTATCATTACTCACTTCAAGATCGTTGCCTTTCTATACCCCCTGTAATTTTGTCACAGACTTCTCTCAAAATCAAGGAGCTTTGCAACTTGAAAGAACCACCTAACTCCCTTGAGCCCAAGCCCTAAAGCCTATAAATATCCTTCTTGATATCTTCGTTCTGGATCACTGCTACGACTGATAAGTGAATGCTCTCCCTTTCTACACCATTTGGCCTTGATTGATTAAAAGATTTATTGGTGATCTTTTGAGAAGTCAACAAAATACTGTACTCATTTGCAAGAAGTCACTGTGCAACTCGTGCTTAAGAAGTGAGAGGTTGTGATCTGCCTTTTTGAAGGAAGAGGATCTACATGAATTATTTGTTTATTCTCCCACACTCATTTACGTATTCACTGATTTTTATAACAATATGTGCTCATGGGTATTCATATTATTGGTTTAAAATCTAATACTATTCTTTTTGGATGCTCAAATTGTTTAACTTTGAATATTGGGAGTTCTTTCATGAGAAATCTGCCCCCCAATCCAAACACAAGTTGACTCTTGTCCCTTTCACAAACTCACATTGTTGTATATGTGTTTAGCACTTCCTTACTTTCTGGCACCACAACCTCCTAAAGGCTTATCTTGCATATATCCTGTTCCAGTCCCAGAATCGTTCATTTCTCCAAGGAGCCCTGGATCCTTCTATTAGAGAGCAGTACTGGAAACCAAATTCAAGGTGCTATTATGCGGGCTGCTGTTGGGGTGCTGTTGCTTCTAGTCCCATTCAGTTGACAGAGCAAAAGAAAAAAATGTGTGTATACTAGTCCATGTATATACAACTGTCTATAAATATTTGTATATGTGCCTATCTGTATCTATATTGAGCTAAAAGGGAATTTATATAGATGTCTCCAATTCTAATCCAGTACCATGTGATAATTCTGTCATCCTCCGCCTTCTATCTTTAACCTCTGACTTCAACAATGGGAGAAACCTGCCTGGTACCATCTATTTACTTCAAGGTTCAATTTCAGCATACATATATAGCAGTGAAAGAGTTGCTAACATGTATTCCCATGGGAAATAACTTTATCTATTAGAAAACAATGGTTATGTACAGTTTATATTGCCTTTCATCCTTTACTTTTAGATTCCATTCATTTACAAAGTTATTTATATCAGCACCATCTCCCCACTCCATCACTGAGGTTATTTGATATGTCTGCAATACAATTAGATTTTTTTTTTTTTTTTTTTTTTTTTTTTTTGAGACGAAGTCTCGCTCTGTCACCCAGGCTGGAGTGCAGTGGCACGATCTCGGCTCACTGCAAGCTCGGCCTCCCAGATTCACACCATTCTCCTGCCTCAGCCTCCCGAGTAGCTGGGACTACAGGCGCCCGCCACCACACCCAGCTAACTTTTTGTATTTTTTGTAGAGACGGGGTTTCATCGTGTTAGCCAGGATGGTCTTGATCTCCTGACCTTGTGATCCACCCACCTTGGCCTCCCACAGTCCTGGAATTACAGGTGTAAGCCACTGCGCCCGGCGACAGTTAGATTCTTTGTTACAGTCTGCACTCCATCCTTGGAGCCCTTGGCGTCTTTGATTATTTTTTAATTTGTGTACACTAAGATTCAGTATTGCACTATAAAGTTCTGGGTTTTTAATATATGTATTCCATCATATATCCACCATTGCAATATACAGAATAGTTTTACTGCTCTAATATGGTCCTTGACTTTTTCAAACCTTCTTCCAAACCCCTGGTAAACACTGATCTTTTAACTGTCCATAATTTTGCCTTTTACCAGAATGACATATAATTATAATTATATGATTCCATATGTATGTAGCCTTTTCAGACTGGCTTTTTTCACCTAGCAATATGAGTAAGATTCATCCATGTCTTTGCCTGGCTTATAGGTCATCCCTTTATGTTACATGATGGTATTCCATTACACACATGTGCCACAATTTGTTTTATGTGTTCATCTATTGAAGGACATTTTGTTGCTTCCAGTTTGGGCTATTACTAATAAAGATATTCTAAACATTTGTGTGCAGATTTTTATGTGGACATCCTTTTCAAATTAATTGGGTAGCTCTACAGAAGCACACTTGCTGGATTGTGTGGTAAGATTATGTTTAGCTTTGTAAGTAATTGCCAATCTTCTGCTCCCACCAGCCATATTTCACTCCCACAGACGATGAATGAGACTTCCTTTTGCTTCACGTTCTCACCAGCAATTAGTATTGTCAGATGTTTGGATTTTAGCCATTCTAATAGGCATGCAAAGTATGTGTATGAATGTTTTAATTTGCATTTCCTAATGAAAATGATCTTGGGTATATTTTATACCCCATTATTGCAAGACTTTATACTTAAAATTTTCATTTGTATTTTCTAAATTTAATATTTATTTTAAAAATACTGAATTGAGAAATATTGTCAATGTGTACAGTGAGATGATTTGACATACATATAATGTTGTAATGATTATTGTGATCAAATTTATTAAGATATCTATCACCATCCATGCTGTACCTCTGATTTTCAGAACTTCTTAATCTTATAACTGAAAGTTTGTAGCCTTTGACCAACACCTCCTCATTCCAACCACCACCAGCCTCTGGTAACCACTATTCTACTCTCTGCTTCTATGAGTTTGAGTTTTATCGATGCCACATATAAGTGAGATTATACAGTATTTTTTTTTGTGTCTGGCTTATTTCACTTAGTATAATGTCTTCCATATTTGTCCAGGTTGTCACAAATGATGGAATATCTTTGTTTTATATAGTTAAATTGTATTCTATTGTGTCTGTGTGTGTGCATACACACACACACACACAAACATATCACTTTTTATCCATTAATCTTTTGATTGACACATGTTGTTTTCATAATTTGGCAATTGTGAATAATGCTGCAATGAACATGAGGGTACAGATATATCTCAAGATAGTGATTTAATTTCCTGTGGACATATACCCAGAAGTGGGATTTCTGGATCATACAGCAATTCTATTTTTAATTTTTTTGAGGAGACCCCATACTGATTTCCATAATGACTGTAGCAATTTACCTTCCTATCAATAGCATACAAGGGTTAATTTTTCCTACATCCTTCATTACCATTTGTCTCTTGCCTTATTGATAATTGCCATCCTGACAGGTATGAGGTGATATCTCATTGTGGTTTTGATTTGCATTTTTTTTCTGATGATTAGTGGTATTGAGCACCTTTTTACATACCTTTGGCCATTTTACTTCTTCTTTGGAAAATATCCACTTAGGACTTTGCCCATTTTATTTTATTTTATTTTTTGCCACTGAGTTGTGTGATTTCTTTATGTATTTTGAGGTTAATCCCTTATCAGATATAGGGTTTGCAAATATTTTCTTTCATTCCATAGGATGCCGTTTCATCTCATTGATTGTTTCCTTTGCTCTGCAGAAGCTTTTTAAATTTGACGTTTCTTTCCACCTGTTTATTTTTGCTTTTGTTGTTTGCGCTTTTAGTGTCATAGCCAAAAAATCATTGCCAAACCAATGCCAAGGAGCTTTTCCCCTTCCTTATGTTCCAGGAGTTTTATAGTTTCAGATCTTACCTTTAAATGTTTAATCAATTTTATATTAATATTTACATATGATGCAAGACAAAGTTCTAATTTTATTCTTTTGAGAGCTTTTCCTCTGAGATCACAAATAAGACAAGTATGCCCACTCTTGCCACTTTTATTCAACATGGTACTGGAAGTCCTAATCAGAGCAATTAGGGGAAAACAGACAGAGAGAAAGAGAGAGAGAGGGAGTGCATTCAAGTTCAAAAGGAAGAAGGTAAACTGTCTCTGTTTGCAGATGATGTAATCTTATACACAGAAAACCCTAAAGACTCTACCAAAAAATTGTCAGAACTAATAAATGAATTCAGTAAAGTTTCAGGATATAAAATACATAAAGATAAGTTAAACTTGCTGTATACTCACACAAAGTTTGTAAAAAAGAAACTAAGAAAACTATTCCATTAATAATAGCATCAAAAATAATAAAATACTTAGGAATACATTTAACAAAAGTGGTGAAAGATTTGTATAGTGAAAACTGTAAAACATTAGTGAAAAAATTGAAGTAGATATAAATAAAATCCAGTGTTTGTGAACTGGAAGAATTAATATCATAGTAATGTACATACTACCCAAAATGACTCAAAGTAATCCCTATCAAAATTCCAATGGCATTTTTTTACAGAAATAAAAGAAAATTCTAAAATTTATGTAAAACCACAAAGAACCCAAATAGCCAATGCAATTTTGAGAAAGAACAAAACTGAAGACATCACATTTCCTGATTTCACACTATATTACAATGCTATAGTAATCAAAACGGTATGGTACTGCCATAAAAATAAAACATAGTCCAACGGAACAGAATACAGCCCAGAATAAACCCATGCATATTTGTTCAACTGATCGCTGACAAGGGTGCCAACAATATACAACAGGAAACAGAAAGTACCTTTAATAAATGCTACTGAGTAATCAGGGGTGTAAGATGGAAAAATATAAACGCTGTTGGGAAAACTGAATATTCACTTGCAAAACTAGGCAATTTGATTCTTGTTTTCATATGCTTATTTACCATCCATATATATTACTTGGCAAGGTGTCTATTCAGATATTGTCCATTTTTCAATTGAATTTTTTTCTTAATGTTATTTTAAGAGTTCTCTGTATATTTTAGGCACAAGTTCATTTTCAGTTATGTGTTTTGTAAATATTTTCTCCTAGTCTCTGCTTTGTTTTTTCATTTGATGAGCCATATCTTTTGCAGAGAATAATTTTAAAAATTATAATAAAACCCAATGTATCAAATGTTTCTTTGATAGATCATATTTTTGGTGTTGTGTCTAAAAAATGTCACCAAACCCATGGTCATATAGATTTTCTACTTTTCTCGAAGCTTTAGTTTTGTACTTTACATTTTAGCGTATGAGTTAATTTTGTGAAGGTGTAAGACTTTTTTTTTTTTTTCTGCAAATGAACATTCAATTGTAACAGCACAATCTGTTGAAAAGATTATCTTTTCCCATTGTCTATGCACCTTTGTCAAAATCAGTTGGCTATATTGTGTGGCTGTATTATTTCCAGGCTCTCTATTCTGTTTTATTTATATATGTATTTATTTTCTTTTAGACAGTCTTGATTATTATAACTTTATATTATCTTACTATAAGGCTGCTTATGTCCTCCACACAAATTTTTTGATTTTGCAATTTATAGAAAAGTTGTTTATACTGTAGTCTATTAAATGTACAATGGCAGTATGTCAAAAAAACAAAAAAAAATGCATATACCTTAATTAAAAATACTTTATTGCCAGAAATTGCTAATGATCACCCGATATTTCAGTGAGTTATCTTTTTGCTGGTGGAGGGTCTTGCTTTGATGATGATAGTTGCTGGCTGATCAGGGTGGTGGTTGCTAAAGATTGGGGTAGCTGTGGCAATTTTTAAAATAAGACAACAGTGAAGTATGTTGCATCGATGGACTCTTTCTTTCATAAAAGATTTCTCTGTAGCATATGAGGCTATTTGACAGCATTTAACCCACAGTAGAACTTCTTTCAAAAGCGGAGTCAGTCCTCTCAAACTGCTGTTGTTTGGTCAACTAAGGTTATACAATATTCGAAATCCTTTATTGTCATTTCAGTGTTCACCACATCTTTATCAGGAGCAAATTTAATCTCAACAAACCACTTTTTAAGATTATCCATAGAAGCAATTACTCATCTGTTAATTTTTTTTTCTTTTTTCAGCGATAGGATCTTACTCTACCATGCAGGCTGGAGTGCAGTGGCATGAGTATAGCTCTTTGCATCCTCACACTACTGGGCTCAAGTGATCCTCCTGCTTCAGCCTTCTGAGTAGCTGGGGCTATGGGCACGTGCTACCATGCCTGGCTAATCATTCAAATTTTATTATGAGGTTGCAGCAATGCAGGCACATTTTTGCCTCTACTTTGAATTCTATTTCTGTTACTATATTTGCTACATATGTTGTTACTTTCTCCAGTGAAGTCTTGAACCTCTCAAAGTCATCCATGAAGGATGGAATCAACTTCTTCCACAATCATATGAATGCTGATATTTTGACCTTCTCTTGGGAATCATTAATGTTCTTAATGACATCTACAATGGTGAATCCTTTCCAGAATGTTTTCAATATATTTTACCAAGATCCATCAGAGGAATCATATCTATGGAAGATATAGCCTTTTGAAATGTATTTCTTAAGCAATAAGACTTTAAAGTTGAAATTACTCCTTGATCTATGGACTACAGAACGGATGCTGTGTTAGGAGGCATGAAAACAATATTAATATCCTTGTACAACTTTGACCTCTTGAGTGACCAAGTATATTGAAAATGAACAGTAATACTTTAAAAAATCTTTTTACATGAGTAGTAGGTCTCAACAGTGGGTTTAAAATCTTCAGTAAACTATCCTGTAAACAGGTGTGTGGTCATCTACACTTCATTGTTTCATTTATAGAGCACAGGTAGTATAATTTTAGCATAATTCTTTTTTTTTTTTTTTTTTTTTTTTTTTTTTTTGAGGTGATGTTTCACTCTCATGGCCCAGGCTGGAGTACAATGGCATGATTTCAGCTCATCGCAACTTCCACCTCCTGGGTTCAAGCATTTCTCCTGCCTCAGCCTCCCGAGTAGACTGGGATAACAGATATGCACCACCGCACCGGCTACTTTTGTGTTTTTAGTAGAGATGGGGTTTCTCCATATTGGTCAGCCTAGTCTCGAACTCCCGACCTCAGATGATCTACCCGCCTTGGCCTTTCCAAGTGCTGGGATTACAGGCATGAGCTACTGCACCTGGTCAGCTTTAGCATAATTCTTAAGGGCTCTAGAATTTTCACAGTGGTAAACGGGCACTGGCTTCAACTAAGAGTTGCCAGCTCCATTCGCCCATAAAGAGTCAGCCTGTGCTTTGAAGCTTTGAAGCCAAGCATTGACTTTTCCTCTTAGCATGTAAGTCCTAGATGGCATTCAAGATAAGGCTAATTTGTCTGCACTGCAAATGTGTTGTCTAGTGTAGCCAATTTCATCAATTATTTCAGCTTGATCTTCTGGATAATTTGCTGCAGCTTCTACATCAACTCTTACATCTTCACCTTGTACTTTCTGTTATGGAGATGACTTATTTCCTTAAACCTCATTAATTAACCTCTGCTAGCTGCCAACTTTTCTTCTGCAGCCACCTCACCCCTCTCAGCCTTCATAGAATTGGAATGAGATGGGGCCTTTTACTGGACTAGGCTTTGGATTAAGGGAGTGTTGCAGCTGGTTTGATCTATACAGACGAGTAAAATTTCCTCCATATCATCAATAAGGATATCATTTATCATTAACATTTATATTTCACTAAAGTAGATCTTCTAATTTCCTTCAAAAACTTTTCTTTTGCATTCACAACTTGGCTGTTTGGTGTAGGAGGCCTAGTGTTCACCCTGACGCAGCTTTCAATATGCCTTCCTCACTAAGCTTAATTATTTCAATTTTTGATTTAGTGACAGAAATACAACTCTTCCTTTAACTTGAATACTTAGAGCCCACTTTAGGCTCAGTAATTGGCCTAATTTGATGTTGTTGTGTCTCAGGAAATGAGGAGAACTAAGGAGGGTGTTGGTGGAGCAGTCAGAACACTCATATTTTTCTATTACGTTTACTGTCTCTCACATTGCTATTAAGAAATATCCAGCAGTGCAGTGGCTCATGCTCTAATCCCAGGACTTTAGGAGGTCAAGGTAGGCAGATCACCTGAGGTCAGGAGTCGGTACCAGCCCAGCCAACATGGTGAAACCCTATCTCTACTAAAAATACGAAAATTAGCCTGGCGTGGTGGCATGTGTCTGTAATCCCAACTTCTCAGGAGGCTGAGGCAGGAGAATCTCTTGAACCTGGAGGCAGAGGTTGCAGTGAGCCAAGATTGCGCCACTGCCCTCCAGTCTGAGTGACAGAGTGAGACTCTGTCTAAAAAAAGAAAAAAAGAAGAAGGAAGGAAGGAAGGAGGGAAAGAAAGAAAGAAAGAAAGAAAGAGAGAGAAAGAAAGAAAGAAAGAAAGAAAGAAAGAAAGAAAGAAAGAAAGAAAGAAAGAAAGAAAGAAAGAAAGAAAGAAAGAAAGAAAGAAAGAAAGAAAGAAAGAAAGAAAGAAAGAAAGAAAGAAAGAAAGGAAGGAAAGGGAAAGAAAGAAAGAAAGAAAGAAAGAAAGAAAGAAAGAAAGAAAGAAAGAAAGAAAGAAAGAAAGAAAGAAAGAAGGAAAGAAAGAAAGAAAGAAAGAAAGAAAGAAAGAAAGAAAGAAAGAAAGAAAGAGAGAGAGAAAGAAAGACAGACCCCAAGGCTGGATAATTTATAAAAGAAATAGGTTTAATTGACTCACAGTTCTGCATGACTGGGGAGGCCTCAGGAAACTTAAAATCATAGTGGAAGGGGGAGCAGAAAGGTCCTTCTTCACATGGCAGCAGGAGAGAGAAGTGCTGAGCAAAGGGGGAAAAGCCCCTTGTAAGACCATCCGATTTTATGAGAACTCACTATTACAAGAACATCATGAGAGTAACTGCCCCCATGATTCAGTTGCCTCCTACCAGGACCCTCCCGTGACACATGGGAATTTTGGGAATTATAATTCAAGATAAGATTTGGGTGAGGACACAGCCAAACCATGTCATTCCTTCTCTGGCCCTTCTCACATTTCAAAAATGCAATAATGTCTCCAACAGTTCCCCAAAGTCTTAACTCATTCTAGCATTAGCTGAAAAGTCTAAGTCCAAAGTCTCATCTGAGAGAAGGCAAGTCCCTTCTGCCTATGAGCCTATAAAATCAAAAGCAAGTTAGTTACTTCCTGGATGCAATGGGAGTACAGACATCGGGTAAATACACCCATTCCAAATTGGAGAAATTGGCCAAAACCAAGGGCCTTCTGATCCCATGCAAGTCTGAAATCCAATAGGGTAGTCATTGAACCTTAAAGTGCCAAAATTATCTCCTTTGACCCCATGTCTCACATCCAGGTCATGCTGATGCAAGAGGTGGGCTCCCACAGCCTCAGTCAGCTCTGACCCTGTGACTTTGCTGGGTACAGCCCCCTTCCTGGCTTCTTTTACAGGTTGGCATTGAATGTCTGTGGCTTTTCCAGGCACATGGTGCATGCTGTCAGTGGATCTACCATTCTGGGGTCTGGAGGACCGTGTCCCTCTTCTCACAGGTCCACTAGGAGTGCCCCAGTTGGGACTCTTTGTGGGGACTCCAACCCCATATTTGCCTTACCCACTGCCCTAGTAAAGGTTTTCCACGAGGGGTCTGCCCTTGCAGCAACCTTTGGCCTGGACACCCAGACATTTCCATACATCCTCTGAAATCTAGGAGGCGGTGCCCCAACCTCAATTCTTGACTTCTGTGCACCCGCAAACCCAGCACCATGTATAAGCTGCCAAGGCTTGGGGCTTGCACCCTGTAAAGCAATGGCCTGAGGTGTACCTTGATCCCTTTTAGCCATGACTGGAGCTGAAGCAGCTGGGATGCAGGGCACCATGTCCCAAGGCTGCATGGACAGGGGGCCCTGGGACCAGCCCCCAAAACGATTTTTCCTTCCTAGGCCTCAGGGCCTATGATGGGTGGGGCTTCTGTGAAGGTCTCAGACATGCCCTGGATACATTTTCCCTATTAATGTGTGTGTCGGAATGGATTTTCTTGTTTGGAAGGTGGTACATTGGATTATCCACAGGTAAATCAAGTCCAGGATCCTTCCAACTCAGTTGCCATCATTTATCTACCTTGTGTTCCTTTCATTTATCATATAAGGAGGGAAGAGAACATGGGGAAAGCACACTTACTTCCTAAGAGCCTTGGCCCACAATTACATACATCAGAACCAATCACATTTCATTATCTAAACTCTGTCATATGGCCATACCTACTTGCATAGGAGGAGATGGTTACTGTGAAATATTATGTAGCTTCTTGTCCAGGAAATGGAGACAACATGAATTGGGGTGAACACTTGCATTCTCTATCACAGATGTATTTTATACATTTTAATAGTTATTTTATTCTTAGTGATAGTTGTGTATTAATTTAATTTTTATTTAATTTTACTATAGTGAGAAACCTTGCTAAATGCTTGAGATTTACTGAGTTAGTTAATTATATTTTATTGATTACAAATTAATTGTTTTTCCAATTTCCAATCCCTGAAATTGGACTATGTATTGCAATTCATGGCTATTAACCAGTGGTAACTTTTTTTTCTTGGTATTCCTTAAAATAGTGGAACATCTTATAAGCAACTTTAGATATTGTAAAAAAAATTGCAGTGCATTATCAGTCTTAGGAGTGTTCCATGTAATGGGAAGTAATGCATATTATTTATTTGTTGGATAAAGGATTATCTCTATAAAATTAGATCAAGCTTGTTAACATTGTTTTCAAAATCTTACATTATTTCTATTTGTTTGTATAAACAATCTGTTCCTGAAAGAAATAATTAGAATCTCTTTCTATGATTAATATTCTTTTCAATTTCTATTTGGTTATATAATTTTGCTTTATAATTTCTGCCCCTACAGATCATTAAAGCTAAAAATTGTTTTCTTTGTAGTGGATATACTTATAATAATATATAGAGTTTCACTTTACAGCCATTAATACTTTTGTCTTGTATTTTTCTTCCTGATATTAATGCTGCTCTACATGTTTGCTTTTGAGTGTGACTGCCCTTTTGTATATTTTTCTGTCCTTCTCTATTGAACTTTCTGTTTCATCTTCTTCTAAAGTTAACTCTTTAAACTGTTCATCTGAATTAAAAATATTTTATTATTGTATGCAAATAGGTATATATTCCATTTATATTTGTAGGATTGCTACTATATTTGAATATTGTGTGAACTTATTTTATGTTTCTCAGTGTATCATCCCTAAATTCAGACTGACTCTTATAATCAATGATTCTTATTTTCTGCCTTCTGGGGTTGAGTTGGCTTTTATTACACTACTTCCATCATAGCACTTAAAACATTGCAGAATAATTTATTTGTTTACATCTGTCTACTTGCATGAACATTGTGCATTTTCCTTGCAGGAAAACTGGCTAATTTATCTTGGTCTTTGGAGCAATGTATGGCATCTGGAAATACTCGACAAAGACTTGAATCTTCTACAGCCATACCACCCTGAATGTGCCCAATTTTGTCTGATCTCAAAAGACTTGTCGAATGAATGAATGAATGAATGAGTGAATGCATGAAGAAGTTGTATTTACAAATATACAACGTGGCTGTTGTATCTCTATTCTGAACTCTTTTTGACTCCATTGTTCAACCTTTTGGTGTGCGGTAACTGTATATAGTATGACCTATAAAATGCAGAAAACCATCCATCATCTGTCTGCCACAGGGGAGTCAGATTTGTCACTTTCTTTATTTGGTGCTCCATGAAATCCTTCTACATTTTTTTTTTGATTTATCCATTTAATGTGTTTTCTATCTCTCCAGGTACTATGAATCATGCATTTCCTTTCTTCTGGCTCTGCTTGGAAAATTGGTCAGTGTCTTTGCTGATACCTTGTATCTGGGGCTTTGTACCATAGGTCGTGATTGATTTACCACATTTGAGTATTTGCATTTTGTATTCATCCTTTGATGTTTCTTTGTTTTTCTTTGTAGCTGGGTTTGCTCTAATGCAAGTAGGATTAACATCTTCAAACACTTATATCTGAATTCTCCTGAGGCCCTTCTTATCGTTTACTTAAAAATGTCTTCAGTGAGGTTCACTTGCCTTTCATGCAGGAGATTTGTTGGATGAAGAAAACTGTTGAGTATTACAGAGACTCTCACTCTTGACTTTAGATATCTTTGTCACTGGATATCCCCAGAAAGGATAAATGATTATTTAGTCACCATGTGGAGATTTGGGTTTTCTTGGCTTGTAACAGTTGACCCAAAAATCAATCTTGTGAGCCTTTCATCTTTGGTGGACATATGCTGCAGATTGAAAAAGATCCTGTTTATACTGTGTATCTGGATGGATTTTGTTTCCTGAAAAGGATTTAGGAATATGAGGTAATGAACCTTCAACTTTGCAAATTTCAGACACTCATTTAAGTGATTCATTTATTAGGAACATACTGTGCACTAAAAATGTAGTACTTACTTGGGTTATGGGATGAATAAGACATGGACCCTGTCTGCAGGTGAATATTTGGAATAGGAAAGAAAATAGAAGTATTACAATAACTGTAATGTGTTGTATCACTCTCATGATGGAGATATGCACATGGAGTTCCCCAGTCTCCTCTTACTTCTTTGTGCTGCACCAGCCCTTCTTCAGCCTGGCTCACCATCTCTCTGGGCCCTTTGGACTTGGACATAAAAGATTTTGGACTTGACCTAACAGTAATCATTTTAAAAGATAATGAAGGGAAAGTTTAGTTATCACATTCAGTAAATTAACAGAAATGGAGAAGGAAGAAGACAGTAGAGGTGTCTCAGTGTTAATTTCATTGCCCACCTCCCACCTTCCTCCACCGCTTCCCAAGAACAGTGACTATTTCAAAACTGGAAGCCTAGAGCTGTACCCAAAGGTCATGGTGGGGAACCTAGTGATTCTCATTTTAGCATTTAAGTCTAACTGGCATATGTTCCTGGCAATCTTATTGCATAAATTAAGTTTTAAATAAATGAAGTAGGAAACATTCTCAAAAAATGAGGACATTCAAATTTAGAACTTTAAAACTGAGCATCATTTTTTGACCCCTAAACAAGTTGCTTTGCTGTTTATAGAGTATGCTTCCATGTGTCTGCTTACAAATTGAAGAATACATGCTTGGAAAATCATTCCAGGTTCTGCAATAGAGGTGGAGGGAGAAAGAGAAGCACATTTTTGGACGAGTCAATGGGGGATAAATGCAGTGTGAGAATTTTGAGTGAATGTAATACATTGTTGGTAGTCTGTGTAATTCAAGCACAGAGCAATGTAAATATAATTGCTGTGGTTGCAAGGCAAGACATGATAAAGGCAATAGGAGTCCATGTAAGAAATGTCTGGCACTGTGAGTTGATGTGATTAGAGGACTGGCTCCCCGACTTCTGTTGCCTCTTTCCAGGGAGGTGACAGATATACCTCATAGGTTATCAATAATACTATTAAAAGCAAATATTTATTGTCCCCTGACTATGGGCTAGGCATTGTTCTAAGCTCTAATGCATATGAAGTCATTTAATAATTGCAACAACTCCAAGAAAAGGGGTTATTATCTCCACTTGTAAATAAGGACAGAGAGGATAAATGATTAGCCTAAGGTCTACACAGCTGAAAGATGGACCAGCCAGGACTTACCCCAAGGAAGCCCAGCTTCAGAGTCCACTATGAATAATTAACTACTACCTAAACAATTTGGTGATACTGGGATCTAAAACTGTTTTTATGGAACTCAGAATATCATGGAAATCATTGTTGTTTAATCTTGGCTCATTTTTGAGAGACTATGTTTACATATGAAACCCAAAGATCCACTACCCAGAATTGGAGTTATTACCAAATTTACCCTTCAGTGCCTGTTCTGTGATAATGGACTGGAGGCTAAACATTTCTTCTTGACGATGAGCACAATGTGAAATTTTGTCAGTAGAGGGCATTGAGGAACACTGTAAGAGAAAGAGGACTTCTCCTCCTGGTTCTGGTTGCTGTGTTTGCTTCTGTCTGCTCTTGCTGCAGAATTGTCTGTCGTGCGGGTGTGTGGGAATCTCCAGGGTGCTCTGTCCCCACCACACACATGGGCACACACTACCTTGAAAAACTGACAGCCCTCACCTAGGCTTGATGACCATTTTCTTACAGTTCTCTTGACATGAACACCAGGCATTCCAGGCTTTGTGCCTGCAGGAATGCCCCAAATTTCTCTGCCTGTCTTCTCACTGGTGTTTGCTCACTAGTCACTTGGAGGTTTGTTCCTACTTGCTTGGCAACTGTGGGCAAGGTTTGGGCTAGGAAAACCAGCCAGCTTCTCTATCCAGTAGTCTACACCTTCCTTCAGGAGGTGTGAACTGCAGCATTAGGAAGGCATCTGCCTTTCAATTTACTCTTTCCTTGAACACTCCCATCAGCTCTAGAGTACCCTTGAGAGTTCTTTTTACATTATTACAGTTATTCTATCCATAGCTTACTAATTATTTACATTAAGCTGCCCTATTTAAATTATCATTTGGTTTCTGTTTCCTGATTGTACCTGGACTGATACGAAAGCCAAGTAAGCTGAGTACTACGTACTATGACACACAAGAAGTACATATGAAGAAGAACATCCCTTACTCAGTGCAGGAAATGCTGGAGAAAGTTGTATCAAGTACTCTCTCTCTCTCTCTCTCTCTCTCTCTCTCTCTCTCTCTGTGTGTGTGTGTGTGTGTGTGCGTGTGTGTGTGTGTGTATGCATGTGTGTGTGTTTCTATGTGGATTTCTCAGTTAAGAGTAGAGATTATACTTACATATTCTAATGATGAATCTCTGTCCCAGCAAGAGAAAAAAGAAGAACTAAGTTCCCACAAATTTAGACAATATTTCCTATCTAAATGCCAGATTGAGCAACTCAGGGACACAAAGTGAATCTGAAACCCTCTTTTGAAAGATTCAAGTCCATAAATCAACGACTAGATTGCACTTTGTGATGCCTTTTGAAATTTTACAAGAAAGATAATGTGTGTAGCATTCTTCCAAAATTGACTAATTCAAGTATAATTCAGAACAATTTACTAATGTGCAGTGATTTATAAAGAGACTTCGTTTTGCTTAAGAATTTCAGAGTAGAATGCATGAGAGAGAATGGGTGAATTGAAATGGCTCTTACATGTTATGCAAAGGATGGGCTATCGTATAAAGAGTGCTAAGACTAAAGCATCCGGAATTTTCATGCACTGATCTTCCAGCGTAACATTGTCTTTTCTATGTGAACTAGATGACTCCCGTGTGCTACATCATTTCCCTGGCGTCTGATAGGTGTCTGGTAGCATGAGTAACGCTAGTGATGTGATAAGCAGAGCAAACTGCACAGTTCCTATGTGATGAAAAGGGTCACAGGGAAAATAGTGCATCTACATTCAACAACTCTGATTTCAGCATTCTTGTTTTTCCTACCCTCATAAATTCATTCTACCTTCATCACTCAATTATAATGAAACCAATTCCAGACATTATATCAGGTTGAACTGTTAAATTTCTGATCTTTGATGATTTTTGACCAATAAAGAGATCAAATTTATATTTCACCTTAATACCACTTTACCCAAAACTATTTTGGTACGTATTTCCAAAATAATTCATATTACCATAAGAATTATTTTGAAATACAGTCAAAAGAACACTATAACACCAGCAATATACGATATAAATTCTTTAATATCATCAAATGTCTAATTGTATTCAAATTATCTTGAATTTCTATATTTTTGTATTTGTTTTATCTGTAATTTTCTTGTCATGTCTCTGTTAGGTTTTAATAGTAGCTTCAAGTTGGCCTCATAAACTGAGTTGGGAAGTGTATTAGTTTGTTCTCAAATTGCTATAAAGAAATACCTGAGACTGGGTAACTTATAAAGAAAAGAGGTTCAATTGGCTCACTGTTCTGCAGGCTATGCAGGAAGTATAGCAACGTCTGTTTCTATGGAGGCCTCAGGAAACTTACAGTTATGGAGGAAGACAATACTGGAGTGAGACATTTCACATGGCTGGAGCTGGAGGAAGAGAGAGAAGGGGAAGGTGCTACATACTTTCAAAACAACCAGATCTCCTGGTAAGTCACTCACATACTATCAGGAGAATAGCACTGAGGGGATAGTGCTAAACCATTAATGAGAAACCACCCCCAGTCTCCTCCTACCAGGCCTCACCTCCAACACTGAGAATTACAATTGAACATGAGATTTTAGAGAGATCCAAACTGTATCAGAAAGTTTTTTTCTCCACCTCTATTTTATGATAGAGTATGTGTAAGCTTGATAATATTTATAATTTATATAGTGGTATATTTTATTGCTGCGGCCATGTAGGCCTGGAATTTTCTTTGTGGGAAAGATTTTAATAACACATTTAATTTGTTAAAAGAATGTAGGCCTACTCATAGTTTTTATTTCTGCCTGAGGCCAATTTAGTAAATTGTTATTTTGAGAATTTATTTTATTTCAGATTGCTGATTTTATTAGTATAAAGCTGTTAATAATATTAACTTTTATAATTTTTAAACCTGTAAAATCCTTGGTGATGATTGTTATTGATTGTACAGTTGTCCTTCAGTACCCATGGGAGATTGGTTCCAAGACCCCCCCGCAATACTAAAATCCAGAGGTACTCAAGGTACATATAAAATGACAGTATTTGCATATAATTTATGCACAAGCTCCCATGTACTTTAAATCATATCTAGATTACTGATAATGCTTAATACAATGTAAATGCTATATAAATGGTTGCATTTTTATTTGTGTTTTTTTATTGTTGTAGTGTTATTTTTTATTTTACTAAAAAATATTTTCTATGCACAGTTGGTTGAATCCATGGATGCAGAATCCATGGATATGGAGGGCTGACTGCAACTTAATTCTGCTGTTAGAGAACATACTCTGAGTAATTTCCATCTTGTAAAAGTAATGAGACTTGTTTTATAGCTCAGTGTATAATCATTTTGTTAAATTTTCCATATTCATGTTAATTGTGACCAAAGTTGTTAGAATAGTATTGCCTAAATAGTTAAATCAAGATGACTGTTATTGCTACTCAAATTTTTTTTTTATTCTCACTGAACATTTTGTCTATCAATTACTGAAAAAAGAGGTTGAAATCTCTGCACTTCTCTCTCTCTTTAGAATTTATTTATTTTCTTTTTTAATTTTTCCTTTATGTATTTTGAAGATCCATCACTAGATTTACATTTATTCAGTATTGTATTAGGGTGTTTCAGAAAAATAGAAGCAATAGAAAATACACACACACACAAACACACACACACACACATCTATTTATATATGTATATGTAGGTGTATGTATATAGAAAAGAGATTTTTATAAAGAATTGGTTCATGCCATGATGGAGGCTGAGAAGTCCCACAATCTGCCACCTGCAAGCTAGAAACTCAGGAAAGCTGGAGGTGTAGTTAGAAGGCCAGAGAACCAGACAGCCAAACGTGTCTGAAGGCCTGAGAATCGAAAATGCCAAGGGAGGAGATCAATCTCCCAGCTCAAATTCAACTTTACTTTTTTGTTTTATTCAGACCCTCAAAGGGATGATGCCTGCCCACACTGGGGAGGGCCATCTGCTTTTCCAAATTCACCAATTTAAATGCTAATTTTTTACTGAAATACCCTCATGGATCCACCCAGAAAGACTGTCCAACCGATATTTAGGCATCCAGTGGCCCAGTCACATTGACACACAAAACTAATCATCGTAAGTATTGTGGTGTTTTTTTGACCAATTGCACTTTAATTCTTATGAAATGCCTTTCTGTGTTTCCAGTGATACTTCTTACCTTAAAGACTGATACCGTTAGAGGTATTCAAGCTTTATTCAGCTTGATGTTTGAACTTTATATTTTCTACTCTTTTACATTCTACCTATGTGTATCTTTACATTTAATATATTTAGATACACTGGATCTGGAATTTTTATCCAGTTTTACTGGATAAGAGATTTGCTTATTTGGTGGAATGAACTTATTAATATGTTTGGATCTAAGTCTGTCATACTGATGCTTTTTTCTATTTGTCTCCTGCCCTTTTTCCTTCTTTATTTCTTCCTTTAAAGTAATGTTAAAGAATGTTTCCACTGGGTATAGAATTCTAAGTTTTCATGTTAAATATTTTATTCCATCAGTTTCTTTTTCTATTTTTTTCTAATAGGAAATCAGCCATCATTCTTATCTTTGTTCCTTTGGTTGCCATGATGAGTTTTTTCATCACTTTTGGTCTTTAGGAGTTTGAGAATAATATGCTAAGGTATGGTTTTTCTCATGTTTATCTGCTTGTGCTTTTCTGAGATTCTTAGATCTATTGGTTGATCATTTTATTCAAATTTGGATAAATTTCAACCAGTATTTGTAATGTATTTTTTCTGCCTTGTTATCTCTTTTCTTTTCTTTTGAGACTTTCATTACATGTATGTTAGAGCTGTTGATATTGGTCCACAGGTTGTCAAGACTTTGTTTATTGTTTTAATTCGTTCTTCTGTCAATGGTTTTTATTAGAGAATTTGCATCGATTTATCAGTAAATTTACTGTTTCTATACCTGCTATGTCTATTCTACCTCTAACTCCATTCACAGAATTTTTTATGTCAAATGTATTTTTTTAGTGCTAGGATTTTCATTTGGTTTTTCTTTAGATATTTCTAAAATTCTTCATTTCTTCATCTATTAAACCATTTTTTTTTCTGAAAATATTTTATTAAACATTAATATACTAATGTCTTTTTTGCTAATTTTACCATGTGGGTCATTTTATGTCTTCTTCTGCTGGCAGATTTTTCTCTTAAATATAGATTACCTTTTGCCTTTTCCTGCTTCATGACATATATAGTAATTTTTATTGTACATTAGATACTATGTCTCAAATATGGACACTCTGGATTCTGTTAACATTGTATTTTTTGAGTTTTATTTTAATAGGAGTTTAAATTACTGGTAGGGCATCTTGATGCTAAGAAGGTTTAAATACAGACTTTGTGATTTTAATTTTGTACTTACTCCCAGAGTGTAGCCCTTAGTCCTGGGACATTATTTTACTTTTATGGCATTGCTTTTCTTAGGTTTTAAGAGGAAGCCTCAGTTGCTTAGCTATCACCCCTAGTTTGGTAAGACTTGATCTCTGAAGTTTATCTCCCCAGCTGAGGAGCTGCTGAAAAGCTCTGCTCAGCTCTTTCATCTTTCCAAATCTTCAAATTCCTCTGATTTGAAACTTGGTTTCTGCTCTTACCTTGTGCGTATCTAGAACAGGATTCAATCAAGATTTGAGTAGCATTTGAATGCAGAATTTGGGGCTCCCCTTGTAGCTGTTTACTTTTTCAGTGCTTCCCTCAATTTTCCATCTCTTTTGAAGCTCTTTCCTTACTCTCCACCAGATTAAGATCATCACTTTGGCTTGAGCTTTATCGACCATGTAATGTGAACAGGAGAAGCCCTGAGGGGAAAAGTTGGTTTAATGTGAATCTCAAATAGTTTAAAGATTTCCTTTTAAAGATCAAATTCTCTCCAATTTCTGCCACTTTTCATTGTTCTTCAATGACTTCAGTATTGGTTTCTTTTTCATTTTGACCAAAATTTTTGTGGAAAGTTTAGTCTCATTCAAGCTCGTCCATGGTTACCGAAAGTGGTAGTTCTTAATTATCTACTTTAGTCTTTCACCAGAACCATGGTAATGTCCTCCTGTCTTGTCTCTCTGCCTGTAGTCTTTTTTTTTTTTTTTTTTTTCTCTTTTAGTTCTGGGATACTTGTGCAGAACGTGCAGGTTTGTTACATAGGTATACATGTGCTATAGTGGTTTGTTGCACCTATCAACCCATCATCTAGGTTTTAAGCCCTGCACGCATTAAGTATTTGTCCTGATGCTCTTCCTCCCCTTGTCCCCTACACCCAGACAAGCCCCAGTGTGTGATGTTCCCCTCCCTGTGTCCATGTATTCTCATTGTTCAACTCCCACTTATGAGTGAGAACCTACAGTGTTTGGTTTTCTGTTCCTGTTAGTTTGCTGAGAATGATGGCTTCCAGCTTCATCCATGTCCCTGTAAAGGACATGAACTCATTCTTTTTAATGGCTGCATAGTATTCCATGGAATATATGTGCCACATTTTATTTATCCAGTCTATTATTGGTGAGCAGTGTGGTGATTATCATTTGACCCAGCAATCCCATTACTGGGTATGTGCCCAAAGGACTATAAATCATTCTACTATAAACACACATGCACACGTATGTTTACTACAGCACTGTTTACAATAGCAAAGACATAGAACCAACCCAAATGCCTATAGCCTTTTAATCCACTCCTTTCTGCCTGTGTACATAGGCCATTTATAATAATTTTCTAAAATACAAAACAAAAGAAGTTCTGCTTTTTTGCTGCCTCATTACAAGCTATTTCCAGTGCTTTCGTTTGCTTCCAATTTAAAGTGTACACTGTTTACTATGCCTTATATATTAGAAGAAACCTAAAAATATTTAACAAGTTATAATTTATGGGTACAAATAAACCAAAAAGAATCACAGTCAGTGCTCCATTTTGGTTGTACTAGATGAATATCAGCCCTGCAAGTGATTTTTTAAAATCTTCTGCATCAAGTTGACTTTCCAGCCACGTTTCCTGATAATGCCTTCCATGTTAATCTCAATATTTCAGTTTCTAGATAATTCTTTTTGCCCCAAATATGGCATGGTATATATGGCATTATCATATATACCTGAATTCATTTTCTTAGACAGGCTGGGAAAAAGTATTGCAAACTGGGTGGCTACAAAGAAACTTAAGGCAAAAAGTCTTCAGTCAAGGTGTCAGGCATGACGTACTGTGTCTGAAGGCTTCCAAAGGAGTTTCCTAGTTGAAGAAGCATCACTGCAATCTCTACTTCCATCAACACATGGCACTCGCTGTGTGTCTCTGTGTCCAAACTTGCCTTTTTTATAAGGATACCAGTGACTGCATTAGGGCCCACCCTAATTCAGAATGACTTTATCTTAATTTCATTACATCTGCAAAGACTTATTTACAAGTAACGTCACATTCACAAATTACTGATGAACATGAATTTTTTTTGAGTGGGAACTATTAAACCCAGTACAATACTTAAACCTCATTTGCCATTTCCCAACCAAATGACTCTCCCCTTTAAGTACTTTCCTAATTCCTTCCATTGAATAGTGCTGTTTCCTTCACACAAATAATACAGTTGTTTTCTTGGCTGTCCCCCTCTAATAATTTTGAGTCTTGCAGAAAGACTAGTTTATTATTTATCTTTGCTTCTTCAGAGCCTCCTTCAGTGCATAGCTTAGGGTATTCAATGTTTGGTAAATGAATGATTTTTTAAGGTAACAAAGAATGTGCCTTCTTTCTTATTCTTTAAAGCCCTCAAGCCTTATTAGCTTTGCATATTATTATCTCATCCCCTTTTGCCACAATTTTTTTCATCAAGATGAAAGAAATTAAAATCATATTCTTGGTGAATTACAAACATAAGCTCTGGTATCAGGATAGACCCTCTGCGTCTGATAAAAAAGAATAGGTAGAAACATAATGTAAGTCTAAAAATGTTACTCAGAATGTTAGTAATGATATTGACTTAATTTTGCTCACTAGGGAAGGACCATGACTGAACTCAATGTGTTGAAAAGTTCAGAGACATTAATCTTCTTATCTGTGCCCCAGAACTCCCCCTGCAAAGACAAATGAGCAAGCATTGATGAATGCTGCTTCATTAGGAGAATTTAAAAATGCAATTTGTCTTCATGAAAAGGAAGTATTTTACATTTTCCATTTTACAATGAATCAGTGAAAAGAATTTTCAACCATTACCCTTTGACTTAGAATGGCCTTTATGAACAGCATATCAGCTCAGTAATAGACTTTAGGGGAAATCTTAATAAAAGAAACTTCCTGGAAATATACAAAACAATATCTATAATCTACAGTTCCCTAAAAGACTTTTACTATAAAGTCTTCAGAGTTTTAAATGCCTCCTTTGTTCACTTTTGTAAGAGGCAAGAAAACTAAAAACTAAGAATAACAAAAAGCAAACAAAACACATAAAATAATCTTTAAAAGGGAATTTTCAGGTCTGTCATAGAGTAAGTACATAGTCTTCCAAAACTGTGCTTTTCCAGTATCCATGTAATCAACGGTAAAACATTTTGTCCCCAGTGATTACATAAAAATCTATAAGATCCACAGTGACCCAAACATAAATATATCATGGTCACTCTGTTCTTAGAAGGAATATCAACTTCAAACAAACTGTTGGGGCTCAAGACACACCATCACAATAAATGCTGTTTTGGCCTATTGGTTACTTTGAGCCAGCCAACATAGGAGAAGTTCTTCATCTCCTTCTAAACTGTCTAAAATATACAAGTCCTATTTTGTAAAAAGAAATTTACATGTACAAAGGAACTGTTAATTAGTTAAGCTATCTGAACTAGAGAAAGAGGCTACTCTGAGACATTTGTCACCTGAGAGACTTTTATCTGCATAAACAAGGCAACATTTATTATCATACTTTATGTCCTCTCAACTTCCCATAATTTGTCTTCACCACCCTAGATGCCCCAATCCCCTATGTCTGTCTGCGGTTAGGAATGCTATATAAACCTCGATCATCAGGCCACTTCATTGAGTCTCATATTTTTGTGGGACTCCTGAGCATGTGTACATACATAAATTTATTGTTCTTATGTTAATTTAAATTGTAGACCAACCCAAGAACCTAGAAATGTAGAGGAAAGCAATTTTTCATTCCCCACAAACAACCAACCAAAGCCTTAATATCAGAAAGTATCATCTGTTTAATCATCAAATAGAATATGCAATTATTCAGAACCTTCATCATATATAATCAGCCTTGTTAATGAAAGCATTGTAGTTCATTTATGTGATAGTATTCATTCAAGTAATTGTTTTTTAGAATTGAAGTTTTGTTCCCATTGTTAAATATATTTTAATTTCCTTCACAATCCATGGCGAGTTGGAGGAGCACCACCAGCACTCCTGTGTGTCACTTGTACATGGGTCTGTCTGTAGGACATTTGTCATGGCAGTCTGTACATTCACTACCATAAGAATCACCTGGTGGACTTTTAAAAATTCTGCCTCAACAAAGATTTTGGTTTTAAAAGGAAATGGATCAGGGCCTGGAATTCAGAATTTTAAAGAAATATTCCAGGTGATTCAAATGCAGGTAGTTTAGGGACCACATTTTGAGGAGTACTAATTCTCTCTTCTTCCACTTACGTATGCTTTCTGTTTGTAGATCACCCTTTCTTTGTTCCAAAAGAGCACATGGAATTTGTTGTTGCATCAGTGAGATTTCCTTATATCCTTTTAATTTTACACACACACTACTGAGAAATTTTTTGGAAACCACCAGCTGGCTTCACATGTCACTTTTTTTTTTTTTTTTTTTGCCTA
>NW_016806571.1:466198-503601 GCF_001698545.2 Rhinopithecus bieti
TTTTTTTTTTTTTTTTTTTTGCCTAGATCTTCCATTTTTTAGTCTCTCATTCACAACTGAATACTTCATTTCCTTCGACCTTGAGAATCAATTTTCTGCAGCCTCAAAATCCTTTTTCCCTGGGTCTTTGGCCTCTACAAAATTCAGCTCTTCAACTCAAGTGCCCACCATCTGGAAAAAAAAATCCTGCTTACATTTCTCCACCTCATCAGCTCTCCATATGGCTTCAAAACTCAGTTAAAAACACATCTCCTTCTTCTGTGCTAAAGATCTCTTGATTTTCACCTCTCCTTGAGTTATAATTTATTTTTATCTCAACGTCTGCTAACCTTGAAGACCGTCTTTTAAAAAGAATTTAACTGTTGGTTGGTAGTATAGGCTTTGAGATTGATCCTAAGAAATAAAATGCTAATCATGTTGGAGAAAGACAAACTCTCTCCTTTGCAGGTTAACTGCATCTGTGCAGACCTGTTTGTCTTCATCTTTGACCCAAAACATCACATCTTTATATCCTTGGTCAGTACGAGATCTTCTAGAATCATGCTGGTATACATACTGGCTTTATGATGATAACATACTATTTTTTTCCTTGCCTTCTTTTCACAGGAGACTTTTCCAGAAAAGGATCTCTACTCAGCATCCTAAGAAGTGTGAGGCATAGTGTAATTGTAAAGAAAACTGAAATATATTGCAAATTTTAATGAAATGTGAAGGCCATGAAATATTGCAGTAAAAAAAAAAAAAGATTCGAGGCCTAGTAGGCTAAAATATGAGAAAAAGACATAGGCAGCAATGATGCACGAAATGTTTGAAACCACAGAGGAAGTGCCTGACAAGATAGGTAGGGGCAATGTGAAAAATGTATCAAAGAATGGGAAGAAACAGCCTTTGAGAAAAGACAGGAGATGAAGAGAAGGAGTTATTGTGTTTCTGAGAAGGTGTTTAATATACTCAGCTGGGTAACAACCTAAGGTAAAAGATCACAAAATTTATTTGAAAATACACTGTCTTTATGGGCTGATACTACCATCATGGAAATAAGTTGGTGGAATTACTTATATAATTTTCTTCTCTTTGAGTGTTAGTTTTTTTTTGTTTTTCACCATGATATTGATCAGGAACCCCTAGGAAATTGAACTAAAGCCAATGGTATCATAGTCATTTTGGGAGTGCATATTCTCTGGATCATTGCTATTGAAATATTTCACTGCAGATTTCCACTCTTAAGGGCTCCGAGGGAAAGAAAATGCTACAAGCATAGACCCTGATGGTGTTCTTTCTGAACTGGGTGGGAGGGAGATGGTGAGTTCTGAGGTGACTCGCGTTTATACTGAAATCGTATTGTGCCAGGCTGCCGGAAGCCCTTCATTTTAGAGAATCTTTGTGTTCTGCCTATTCTAGCTTCTGTTGCTGCTGCTTCCAAATTTCTCTCAACCCTGCTTTCTGGTGTTTTCCATCAGAGATGCAGGTTTGTGGTGGGAGGTGGATGGAGCTGCCTGATCCACATAGGTAGATGCCTGATTGATTCTAACTTACTGTGGAGTTCTCCTATCCCCACCACTTAGCCTTTTAGCCTCATTTGGGAAGACTCTCCTCACTCTGTGGAGTCTTCTATCAAGAATTAAATTGTCTCACCTTCTTTACAAGGAAAGAATGAGGAGAGGCAGTGCTGATTCTAGCCAGGGCCAGAGCCTTAGCAGTCAGCTTGAGAGAGGATGTTGAGGCCCAGCTTAAGACCCTGCTGTGTCAACTGGTTCCTGTAGAACCTACATTTATTCTCCGGGGGGACTCAAAAATCCATAGTAGTGTTCTGATTTTGAACATTAGAATCCTTTGACCTGTGGCTCTGTTTAATTTTCTTCTATTTCATTTAAATCAAAACTGACAGGAAAAGAGCAGACTAAAAGAGTTATTTCCCCTTGCTGCTTAATGGGATATGAAGCCTCAGCTTGTGACTGAAAATAAAACTTTCCACTTGGGTAAACATAATTCTCTCTCTCTCTTTTATTATTTCTTTCCCAGAAATAATCCCATTCATTTACAAGGATAGAGTAATTTAGTATAAAATAATTCTCCTTCAACATCTTTTGTTGTAATTACTTGGCTATCTCCTTACTTCTCTTCTTCTGTGAGTTTTGGACCATCCAGAGTCTGAGCTGGCAATACAGACTGTCCTGGAGACCAGAGGCCAAAGGGATGAGCACAGATCCTTGTAATGCCCCATGAGGCCACAGATGCTTAAATGAGGGTCTGTAATGATTGACACCCTTGCTCAATCATCCCTTACAGTTGGCATCAGACCCAAAGATGGAGAGACTCTTGGACAGTTCCTTCCAAGCCAGGGGAATTCATGCTATTTTTCTTGGGGAAAGTTGGCAGTGCATCTCTGATGTTCAGTGACAATGATGTACATATCAAAGTGGATCTATTGACTGGTCCAGTGAGGAGCCAATACAATCAATGCTGCTGTAAGGGAACTTCCTGTGCAGATAACCTTTTGGAAATTTTTTATTTCAGGCTCACTGCTTCCCCACTCTTACCCCCATCATGTGCACCAGCTTTTCCTTAAGTAGTAAGGAGAGGAGGCAGATAATTTATCATTTAAAATTATCTGCAGGTCCCTCATGGGGTTCAATTAGTCTTGTTCTTTGTCATTCTTAACACTCACTAAGCCACAGTTTTTCTTTTGAGAGCTTATTTTGCATATATTAATGTGCATTAAAATGTAACAAACAGGAATGAAACTGAAAAACACTGTGTATTTATAGGTATATCAAGATTTCATTTCTATTTTGTATAAGAAACTCAAGTTTCCTACAGCTCGTTTAATGTTGAAACGTAATGAATCTACCTAGTGCTATTACTGGGAAAGTAATGGTAGGCTCTGCCAAGGAAGAAGCTGGACCCCAGGGCATTGGAAAGAGAACAGCTAACCAGACTTTAATATAGAAAAATAGATAAATAGGGTGATAATTCAATCAGAAGGCAATGTACCTATCACGCAACAGGGGAAAGCACAGCTGGAGGATTTGAAAGTGATTTGGAAGAGAAAACTTCTTATTAAATTAGAGACAAAGAATCAAGTTAGGTGTTGGTAGTGGAGTAAAACCTGGTTGTGAGGTCCTGGAAAAAGAGCTGCCAGTTCTTCTATTGTAAATCAGAATATTTCAGAGAGCCCAGTTTGTTCCACAAGTTTACTTTGGGTAAAATCCAGGTCAGCACCCTTCTGAACCACAAAGAGACATGTAGTTCCTGATTTACTTGGTAACCATATCTCTGGGAATTGGCTCTGAGGCTGTCACTGCAATCAAGTGAAATTCATTAGCCGATGTTGGGTTTTAGTACAACCTGACAGACATGTGATATCACGGAACAACCAGCTTAGGAAAGCAACTTTGGAAATAGACATTATAGTTTGCATTAAGTTTATACCAGCATAGGCTAAGAAAATTAGGGGATAAACGTTAGTGAGATACTTCAATCTTTGTCTGGAGGCCAAGTTAGGGTCTGTGACAGAAATCCTAAACATTGTATTATGTGCGTTGTACCAACTGATTTCTTGGCCTTTTGTTGCAGGTCAAATGAACATTTATTCTGTGCTCATGTTTTAGGAGGATCCAAAAGGGAGCTGGGTCCAGATTTTTTCTCCACAGACTTACGGAGTAGATATGGGGAAAGAGCCCATTGTAAAAGTACAAACATTAATTCAAGGAGACAAGGATCTGTGTCATTGAGAGGCAGACACAAAATGCTATGAGAATTTAGAAGAGTGAGGTGTCACCTTTTTAGTGCTAAGAAAAGGTCAGGCTCTTCAGCAGCATTGTGTGTACTCCATACTCTTTGTAGATATTAAAGTATAGATTTTCTAGGAGTTGTTTTTTAAAGAGATTAAAGGAGCGTTTTCTATTTTGTTAACATTTGTCCTATTTTTGTAGCATCTTCAAAAGCATTGGGTTCACCTTTTTCTGCCTCTAGAGCACCCTGTTCACCTTCCACTGCTGATCACTGGAGGGCTGTCTGTATGGCAATGGGTAGCCCTTTTCCCTACTGAGATGAAGAAAAATGGGATCAGGCTCTTGGATTCCCAATCCATAATCAGGCAGTGGCTGGTAAAGCAGAAGCTGGCTCAGTTTTCATTCTCCAAAGATTTATGCTCCATGTAGGGGAGCTTTGGCAATATTGGAAAGAGATTCATCTGTTGGCGTATGTTTAATAAGAAATGTGGTGGCTGGCTGGGCGCGGTGGCTCAGGCCTGTAATCCCAGCACTTTGAGAGGCTGAGGTCGGGAGATCAAGACCATCCTGGCTAACACAGTGAAACCCCGTCTCTACTAAAAACACAAAAAAAGCCAGGCGTGGTGGCGGGCACCTGTGGAATCCCAGCTACTCTGGAGGCCGAGGCAGGAGAATGACATGAACCTGGGAGGTGGAGCTTGCAGTGAGCCGAGATTGCACCAGTGCACTCCAACCTGGGTGACAGAGTGAGACTCCGTCTCAAAAAAAGAAATGAAAAGGAATGTGGTGGCCTTGGAAATCAATTCACAGCTGTGTCCTTTACCCATAATAGTGAAACTAGACTCCATTAGGTTTCTCCGAATAGACACCGCACTGTTTCTGGCACGCACATTTCTATTTTTATGACCCTTCTTGATCTAGACTTTTTGCACAAACATATCTTTTGATAGCATGATGTATGTCCAAATTATTTGTTTCTTTCATAATTTCAGGATCCAAGAAGGGGCTCAATGATGTTTGGGAAGAGAGAGGTAGAAAATGAATGAATATAGAGTTTTATTCATGGGTATTTCTAGATCCATATACCTTGAACCTTCAATCAAGAACTACTTTGGCAATTGAGGTCACATCTTTTCAGCTCTTTGAGACTCAATTTTCTCCTTCACAAAGCAGATGATGATTGAGACTTCAGACTTAAAGATGTTCTCCAAATGCCCAGAACTGACATTTTAAGATTTTTAAAGTCTCTGTGAATGTTGAAGTGACTGTTGAAATACAGATCCTTTTCCCACATACTGGAAAAGGATTGTATAAGGTGGCTGTCTTCCAGCTGGTATGAGTGTTTACTTGGACATATATAAAAACTGTCCAGGACTATGTGAGAGTATATACATCTTTAAGAAAATCAATTTTCAGATTCAAATGTCCTCTTTCCTAAAATCGATTCTTGAAAAAGTTCTTTTGCACTGCCGTTCTTCTTTCCCACCTCCTTTTCACAAATTTCTGTCTTCTAGTTAATAAAGAAAGATCAATTTCTCACCTATCATGACTCCCACTGTGGTTCATTGCCCTGGGAGGTAAACACTTCTGAGGCACCAAACAAAAAGCCAAAGGAAAATGTCTTGCTTCAGAGAGAAGTCCCATAGAAGCAAAGTGAGAATATGTGGCCCTGTTTCATCTAGGTGATATATTCTTGACAGTGCTCTGTGCTTTTTCTATCTGTCAATCTATATTTGAATTAGAATTTGGGAGAGAGATACTTGTCATGAAGTCATTTATTAACAAATTTATTTGAACTGAAAAATTGAAGTAGGCATTTTCTGACAAAAAATAATAATTCTTATTTGATGGATTGAGTAGATGCGAAAATTGGTTGGCGAATTAACTTATGTAGAAGATTGTGTATATAAATTGAGTGAGATAATTCTTCAGCTCCAAGGTTTTGAGAAGTAGCACATATTTAAAGCACAGTCAGAATATACACTAGACAGAAGTTATATTCTTTGCAACTATGCATTCTTATCATGTAAAACTTTGGATGTCCACTTAAAACTGTGGAAAATTGTGTATATGTTTTCTAAAACTCTAGTAGAGTATATAGAAACAAAAGTTTGAAAATCACTGAATGAACATAAGTTTATTAACTAGCATTAATTCTATTTCCCTTTTGTAGGTAATCAGAAGCATGTGGCCAAAGTATGGTCCATACATATTTCCCTAGTCACCCCTTATTATAGCAAACTTCAGAATAAATCCTCTGAGAATCAAATTATACCATCAGCCAGGTTCACTGATGGTCACACTGGCAGCTGTACACTTCTGCCATTCAAATATTACAAACCACTGTTAGCATCACAATCACCTTACATTTAATGTGCCTTACTTATCATGTAACAGCCCTGTGTTCTATACATTGTCATCTGTAATCTTAACCACAGCTTCTTGAGGCATATAGGATATTCTTTTATTGGCACGTGAATTGGGGACCATTAAGTACACATTTTCTTCTACTTTATCCACCTCTCACATGGCAGACATAGAATTTTAATACAAGAGATTTCAACATAAAGCTTAACCTTTTAGACTATGCTTCCTGCAAAAATGAGCTACACTTACCCTAAATGGTTTAAAATGGTTTTTAAAAGTCAAAATTTTGTAGGATCTCCACAAATTTGATCATATTTTAATATAATTTTATCTGAAAATTACAGTTATTTTTGAGGGATACTATGGTGAGATTTTAATAACAAAATCAAAACATGACATTTCGTGTTACCTAAACTAAGAAGGAAATATTTATGTTCAGTTAGATAGTAACTAAACAATTTAATGTTTGAGGGTAAAATTAATGTTGATTTTCCCTCAGAAATTCTTATAAATAAAAATGTCACAGTCAACTATGAAATGAAAAATAAAATTTCAGTACTGGGTATATGGTATGGTTTCTTAATCTTGAGGTCACTTTTCTAATTTTATGGCAAGTAAATATCTGTGAATAAATTGTCCAAAAATAATTCTTATACTTTCATAATGATGAGATATTACAATGATAAATATTTTATTATTTATTGAGCAATTACTATGTGCCAATCACTCTGTTGATTGTTATATATATATTATTTAATTTGAAACTCATGAGCTCTCAGTGAGATAGGTATTATCTGCATCTTAGAGATGATGAAAATTAAACTTGTAAAGGTTAAATAACTTACAAATCACACAGTAGATGATGAAGTTTAGCAACAACATAGGCTGTTTAACTGTAAAAGGCTCTGTATTGAAATATTGGTGGAGATTAAAAAATTTTATTTCATTGAATCACATTTCTTCTTCTTTTTTTTTTTTTTTTAAATGGAGTCTTGCTCTGTTGCCCAGGCTAGAGTGCAATGGCTTAATCTCTGCTCACTGCAACCTCTGCCTCCCAGGTTCAAGAAATTCTCCTGCCTCAGCCTCCAAGTAGCTGGGATTACAGGTGCGTGCCACCATGCCCTGCTAATTTTTGTACTTTTAGTAGAGATGGGGTTTCACCCTGTTGGATGGACTGGTCTCAAACTCCTGACTTCAGGTGATCCACCTGCCTCGGCCTCCCAAAGTGCTGGGATTACAGGCGTGAGCCACCATGCTCGGCCATATTTGTTCTTTTATATTATTCTATCTGGGCTAGTAAGGTTATATGGACATGAAAACTTAGAAAGTATAACAGAATCAGAATACAGTCCAGAATCAAGCAATCTGAAAGGAGTAGCTTAGTTCAGTTATGCAGTAAGAATGGATTGCTCTATAAGGGTTTCTTTTTCTGTATTTATTTATATTTTCACAATCATAGTGGCAATGTGACAGTGTGATCAGAGGTTTGGGGCCAAGGAGGATGCTGGCGAGGAAAGCTTAGGACTCACATATGAGGTCCTTCCATGTTAGGAAGCTAATAAACACACTGTAAGTCTCCTTTTTTTAATTTTTTTTTTTTTTTTTTTTTTTTTTTTTGAGACAGAGTGTCGCTCTGTCACCTGGCTGGAGTACAATGGCGCAATCTTGGCTCTCTGCAAACTTTGCCTCCTGGGTTCAAGCAATTCTCCCTGCCTCAGTCTCCCAAGTAGCTGGGATTACAGGGGCCTGCCACCACACCCAGCTAATTTTTGCATTTTGTAGTAGAGATGGGCTTTCACCATATTGGTCAGGCTGGTCTTGAACTCCTGACCTCAGGTGATGCACCCACCTTGGCCTCCCAAAGTGCTGGAATTACAGGTGTGAGACACCGATCCCGGGCTCCTTATTCTAATTCTACCATCTCTCAGCTAGACATGATTTTGGCAAATAATTTCTTACTGCATCTGTTTCCTCATCTGCAAAGTGAGGATGACAATATATCTCCTTATATGGGTACTGTTATAACAATGAAGATAATTTAAAGTTTTTAGCATAACCTCTAGCATCTGGTAGGTTGCACAACACATGTTAACTACTGTCATTATCATTGTTATTTTCAGCATTGTTCTCATTTGACTTGGAGTGCCCTCTGTGTCATAGATGCCGTAGACGTAACTTAGAAATCTATGACAATTTTGTAAAATTTTCAAACAATTTGGGGATCATACCTCTTCCCTGGGGACCTGATCATATTTTGCAGTTAGCTCTGCTGTGTGATCTACCTTTTGTTATCTTCACAGGCGCTGCTTTGGTAAAGGAAGGCATTGAAAGCAAGGATGACTTCATGGAGCAGATTTTTAAATACTATCTGGAATGGTTATTTAAATATCTCATTTCTTTGCACATTTCTTCCTGAAAATGTTTCTTGAAAGACACTCAAGGCAGCAGTTAGGATTTTTACAAGAATTTCTGGTGTAAGTGGACAGTAGTAACTGAGAGTGTGAGAAATAGCAGTGACTCTCTAATGAGTCTCATTTCTGATCTTTGCTTTATAGCTAGCAGGGAAGACAGGAGTTTTGAGGAATCATGAAAAAAGGAGAACTGGTGGGGGCGGTGTCATTCATACAACAGGGCACAGGGCAGATGAGCAAGCAAAACATCTTTCCATCCCTGCTGTGGAAGTGGCTAAATTTTGCTTTTATTTATTTATTTTTTTGAGACGGAGTCTCACTCTGTCACCTAGGATGGAGTGCAGTGGTGTCATCTCCGCTCACTGCAACCTCCGCCTCGCGGGTTCAATTGATTCTCCTGCCTCAGCCTCCCAAGTAGCTGGGACTGCAGGCGCCTGCCACCACACCCAGCTAATTTTTGTATTTTTAGTAGAGACAGGGTTTCACACTATGTTGACCAGGCTGGTCTCGAGCTCCTGACCTCATGATCCGCCCACCTTGGCCTCCCAAAGTGCCAGGATTACAAGCTTGAGCCATGGTGCCTGGCTGGAAATGGCTACTTTTTCAGAACAAAAAGTTAGCATTTGGGGAGCCAAGTATTACAAGGAAACCTTGCTCTCTAAAGTGAAGAGCTGTGAGCTGCCTGAAGAAAGCTGCAGTCGCTTCAGATCCTCAAAGAAGGTGGGAGTGTGTGTGTGGGAAGAGTGGGGGGATTCAATTTAGGCCGCAGATACTGATAACTTTATTAAATATTGATTTTTGAAAAAATATATATATTCACTAAACCATGAGCCAGGGAAGATCAGAGTTAGTGATAAAAGTCGTTATTAGTAGTATTTCAGTTTTATTGCAAACAAAATAAGTTGGTATCATCTATGCATAGAACCATCTGTAAAAATAACTGTCATCTCCATTCCACTTGGAAAGTGGGAGCCACTCTTTCTTTCATGACAGCCAGGAGGTCCACTTCAAAGTGGTAATATTTGTTTCTTTTGTGGCTTCAGGAGCCAGCAAAGCCAGGATTTCTGGTCATCTCACAGACTTTCAAAGACTATTAACCCAGGCTCAAAAACAGCGCTGCAGAATTTGTGGCAAGCAGGGCCTGCGAAAATATTCTGTGCGGTGAACAAGGAGAGGAGAGGGCCACTTGAACAAAGCCCAGGAGTAAGCAGTGTCCCTGCTAATTCCACATAGCATTTATTTGACATCAGTGGTGTTTTTAGCTCCAGGGAGCCTGAGAGCCTTCAGCATCAGTCACCCCTGTTTTTAGAGTAATAACTATTGATTCATTTAATAAGTGTCTCCTAAACTAAAGGATGCAAATGTAAGTATGGGGAAGGTCTTTTTAGAGGACATCAACTTTGGACATAGGTATCTTGAGAATTATAAACTTCTTGTCACCACAAGTGTTCAGGCAGGGACTAGACAAGCATTTCTCAGAGCATACACTGTGGGTGGGGCATTGAATGGAGTCAGGCACCCCCAAAGCATTCAGCGTTCTATGATTCTTCCACAGGCCCAAGTCTCTGATATTCTGTCCTTCTAAGAAGGTAATGGTAGCAATACTCTTGTTGTTGATTATGATAATGACTTGTGTTGATTATTCAGTGATTCTCATTTCAGTGAATGATAGATTTGATGAAAAGCATTCAATATAATGAGTGAATGGTACCTTTTACTGAAATGGAATGTAGTCTAGGAACTATGAGAAATGTTCTTCAATCCAAGCACATAACCCTTTCCACAACTCTTAAGAGATTGATGTTATCTCCATTTTACAGAGAAGAAAACCAAAACTTAGAATTAAGACTTGGATTCTGCCCTTGAATATTTCAGAGTGAGAAAGGAAGTCATATACACAGTTACTGAAAAGTGTAAGTAGTGTCTGCTGACACATGGCAGTGTGGGAACTGTTATAAGACATTCCGTATCATGAACACGCCAAGTGTGCATGAGCCCAACACCTGGCTGGGGGCTGAGAATAAGGTTTATGGTAGAGGCGGGAACACATTACTTAAGAGGATGGTCTATTTGGTCAAATAAGTGGAAGGTTTATGCTTACTTTAAAATAAAATCTTTTAAAAAATGAATGTGCTGGCTGGAATTTTACTGTGGTGTCAATAACTTTCCATGCAATAGCTATCAAATTTGCTGTGTATTCTGGATAAATATCTTTCCCATTTTATTGGGCTTTAAACCTGAGTTACAGGAGACACAAATCACTATAAGTAGGAATAGCCAAATTAAATGAGAGTTCAGTTTTGAGTCTACCTGCTCCAGTGTTCTTCAGCCACATGTTTTAAAATTCCCTTAGATTACATTGGTGGGATTGGAAGTAAATCTACATAAAGAAAATAGATAATTCTCCTACCTTGCTGGACTCCTTGCTAAACTGTTCTGTGAGAAATTAGATACTGACTAAACTTTGCAAACAACTGAAACTTGTGTAGGCACACACATCTGTGTATAGGGACAGGCTTGTTTTGGCTTTGAAGACAGAATGTGAATTATGAGTTGGAAGATGTGAATTTTGGTGGGAGCTTTGTCACTGTGACCTTCTGCTTACCCTTAATGCTCCCATCTGTGAAATGAGGCCTTTGTACAAGACATTATGATGGACTTGCCCTAAGGAGGATTCTTTAATGTTGTGTTTTTCAAGATAGAAAAGGAGTAGAGGAAACTGAACATCAACCTGAGTATAATGCATTCTCTCTCTTACCACTTTATGGAACGATTTTGGAGGTCATGTCAAGTATTCATTTAAAGAAGGAATGATTCTAGTGCAAATTAAACCAAATAAACAGTCACTGGCATCTTCAAGGAGAAGGAAGTTTAGATAACCTCAATTAAAAACAAATCATCATGAATTGCGTTTTCCGCTTCTTGAACTTCATATAAATGCATCCTATTCTATGTGGCTTTTTTTTTTTTTTCTTTTTTTTTTTCGGCCTGGTTTCTTTTGCTCAGCTAAATATCTTTGAGGTTTATCCATATTGTTGCATGTATCTGCAATTAAAATTTTGTACTTTGCTATTCCTTAATTTAAAAAATGGAATAAAAACATCACTTAAAAAGGAATAAACAAATCAATATTATCTTTAAAATCATCACTTCCTGGGGTCTTGGTGAAGGCTGAAATTAGAAAAAATATATATTATGGGATAGGAGAGATTGGCTGGGAAAAAAAAATTCTATATTAGCAGATCACCATTCTCTATGTTGGACCCTTCCTTTCACATAGTCAGAAGTGAAGTAAAAGCTATTTTGGTTTTATAATATATTAGTTTTCCCCATTGTGATCCCACTTAGTATGATGTTAAATACCCAGGCCTTATGCAGTGTAAATTTGGCACTTCTTACCGGCAATAGCCAGGCAAGAGTGTGGATGTGTTTTCTAGCATGGGCAGGGAAATGTGACTGGCCACAAGGCTGAGGTCCAAACTCCAAGCCTGGCATTTCAAGCTGTTTAGAGTCAGGCCTTGATTCAGACGAATGTGCTCCCATTCCTTTCTGATTCTTTCTGATTCTGGGTGGCTTGCAAAGAAGCCAGACAGCTTGTCATCACAGCACCCCAGAGCTAAATCTAAAGTGTGGGTTTTCCAGAGTGGTAATTCATTCAAGTCAGGTAACATTTATATAGTGGCTATTGCATACCTATCTGTTTTCAAGTGTGGTATTTTAAAAATCTTTATTCTTTTCTCTCCTATTCCCTATCATCACCGCTGATATGAGCATCACTTAATATATCATAGACTTGGAGATATAGTAATCTTCTTTGTGAAAAGTGACAGTATCTTTCAACTTTCACCTTATACCTGACAGGCTCTTTTCCTGGGATATCTTCACTCATTCACTCACTCACTTATTCACTCAAACAAATCTTCTCTTCTTGGTGATGAGGATACATCACCAAATAAAAGTACAAAATTCCCTGCCCTCTTTCCATGTTGTTACCCATCGTTGAAGATTTGGCTTAACTCCCACCTCCTTCAGGAATTCTTCCCGCTTCTGAGCTTCTGCAAGCCTGACTTTCTGCACTGTCCTCAGATACTGCTTGCTTATACCTGCTTTGTGACTCTTCCTATAAGAGCTTCAATTATTAGCTAATTCTTTGTAAGTCGATGTTTCAGTTTCTCAGCAGCATCATCAACTCCAAAGGATCATACGTTATATATTGTTGGACTCCTAAGTATACCTGGCATAGTACCTTGCGTGGAGGAGGTGTCAAGTGGACAAGGGAATGAACATTTTCTCTCCAGCGATTGTAGGAAGTAATGGACTCTAATGTGCAGATGTACCCTGGATTTCAGGCCAAGCTCCAACATCTCTTAAAACATAAGGATTATGATAAGTAATTCCCTTTATAGCAGTCCATTAATTTGAACCTGAAGATGCCTCAGCACCTACCTCAGGGCTTGGCATATTTCTAGCACTCAAAAAATATTGTCTGACTTTAGCATAAAGATGCCATGAGTGTTTCATAGGTAAAGAACCGAGAGTGTGCTGAAGGACCTCTGAAGCACTGATAGGCTCTAGTGTGTAGGGGGTGGGAGAGGATGAGGAGGTGGTAGGGCTTCCTTAGTGGAGTGGGAGCACTCAAACTGACAATAGAGTATGTTGGGTGCCTAAGGTTGTTCCATCTGGAGAAATGCCACAAGCATGAAATATCCTTGGTCTTATTCCTGGTCTCAGTGCTTTTTTCCCCTAAATGCAACCCCCAAAGGAAGAGTACACTTTGACAGCAATACCAAAGAGTACACTTTGACAGCTAAACATGCTCTCTGGATTGCATGTTTAGCATCGGAGCATTGAGAAATGCTCATGAATTGTAGAAATGGCCTTGGCTCCCAAGTTCTACCCAATCTTCCCTCAGTCAACAAGCCCTGAATGAATTCCATGCCCTCATCTTTCTACTTAGAGGAGGTCAACTTTGGAAGGGGCTCTTTCAGGAATGTGAGCTTCTACTGAGTGCAAATCAGCCAGCAGAGGCTGTACAAGCACCTCTCAGGGGTGCGCTATGGGTGGGGAACTGAGTTAGGTCAGACTCCTTTCATTCTGTGATTCTTCAATGTGCACGCATTTTCTCTGGATGTTGTGTGAGGAGAACTGTGTTGCCAGGGGGAAGGAAGGCAAGAAGGAAGGGGCTGCAGGCGGTCTTCTCAAGCCCCATCAATGCACAGTGGGAATCCTGGGCTGAGCCCTCCAAGGATAACAAGTGCACCCGAGTGCAACACCAACGTGCAGCCTTAAGTATTTCTACTTAACGCTTTCATCTCCATTTTTGTTTCTCACAAAGTGAATTCAAGCTGCCTACCACCTACATATCCCACAGGCTTCTGTGAGGTTGAATGTGTTAATGGTTGTAAAGTGCTTTGACCTTCTCTCATGAAAAGTACTTTGAGAGTACAGAATATTATTATCATTTCATGGACATTTTGCAGTTCCCAGTGGTTAGTTTCATTCTCCCTTTTAATCTTGAATGCATTAAAATGGCTAAATAAAAAGTATTTTGAGTAAATAAAGATACCCATGATTTTTAAAAGTTCTTTATTATATATTTTGATATGCATCATCACCTTCTTCTGACTTTCCACACAAACTGCTATGGCTAAACAGCTCTGTAATGATATTGCTACTTGGCTATAATTTAGAATGCTATAAAGATTATTTAGCACAAAGAAGTATTTCCAGTTAAAATTTAGCAACTCCTTTCAAATAGATTTACATTAAATCTTAGACTGAATTTTAGAAACATTGAGCAGAGCAAAAATAAAATGTAGTTCATGTTCTCATAAAATATCTATTCCTCCACTGGCTCTTTACCCTCTGTTTTTCTTTATGGCAGATTGCCTTTAAAGTTAGAAGCAACCTACCTTTCCTTTGCTTTCCTTTCATTTGTTTCCAACTCTTTCCTCCTTCCCTACATCTCTTCTTTCTTTCCTTTAAAAAAAAAAAAAAGATATGCTGAAGAAAGCACTTCACTGGTGTCTGGTATATTGTTAATTCTGAATAAAGATTCAATGTCCTTGTTGTTGTTGCTGTTGTCGTATATCAGGCATTGTTTACGCTCTTGAAAGGACAAAAGACAGTGAGTTGCTACACTTAAGAATTACATAAGATAAAGAAATAGAAACATAGACATATACGTATATAAATAACAGCATAATGTTTTAGTACTGACATAGACAATATTTTAAAAGGTTGTGGGACCTGCTAATTTCTTAGCAAACCATAACAATTAACTGTCACCCACCTGGAATAAAATCTCAGTTTCTTCCCACATTCTTTCTTTGTGACTAAGATAAGTTGATAATCTTTCTGTGCTTCCATTTTCCTTCTGTAAAATGGGGATAATAGTGCCTTCCTTGTAGGGTTAAGTCTTAAATGAGCTAATACGTGAAAACAGGCTTATACCTGGATGCAAGCCTTAAGCACGGATCAACAAACAAAACAATAAACTCGATGTCCATTACATTTCAGGTATTATTTTTATTGGGAATAAAATAATCACACACACACACACACACACACACACACACACACACACACCACTTCACTTAAACTTTTCAAGTAATCTTTCAATTGTTCTTCGTGTTTTACAGTTAAACTTTTTGAATGGTTCTTTACATCATCTTTCCCAGTTCTTCCTTTAACCCTCTAGTCCTAATTTTTCGTTTTATGTCCTTGGGCACAGTATTTAATCAAAGTCGTTGGATCTTTTTGAATTCTGGTAGTCGTGCAGTGCAAAGATCCCAGGCATGTGTAAGCAACGGTGATTGAAGACTGATGAAAGGACGCCTGCTGTTGGCTTCTTCCCATTTATTTCATTTTACTAGGAAAATGAAATGTCCCATTCTCACTTCAATCCATTCTATTTGGGCTTTCATTCCCGCCACTGTACTTAACAATGTCACTGACTACCTTTATCTTGCCAAATCCAGTGTTCAATTGGCAGCCTCCTCCTATTTCAACCCTGTGCCCTCAGTCATCTTGGAAGGCCACGTTTTAGGTTAGACAGAGGTTTCTTTTTGATATCTTCTCCTACCCCATCATGTGCCCTGCTTGGGTTCATTCCCCACCTTTGACTGGAAGTTGTTCTTCTTGCTTCTGTTGCTGGTGCTTTTGCTACAAACTGCTAGTCACACACGAAGATCTCCAGTGCACTTATCTGTATTGATTTAGTTTATTGATATTTTCAGGGGCAGTTGGAATTTCAAAGTAAAGTCCAGAGAGAGTCTATAACAAAGGGGATGCAATCACAATGCGAAAATTTCAGGCTCTGAATTAGGTATCAGGAGAAATTTCTCAGCATGGAGGCTCTCCTGTGTTCTTTAACTCAGATCCCATGAAAATTCAGTCTCACTCACTTCTGACCAGCCTGGACGAAGATGTGTCACCATTTTGAGTTTACTTCTTCAGATTGAATAAGACGGGAAATTCAAGGCTAGCCAGAAAACAACATGCGTAAGAGGTGATAGGAGAAGAACAGGAAAAATTGCTTACACCTCTATCTCAGTATTTCTTTCTGCCTTTTTGTTCTTGGTCTCTTCTCCTTCTCCTAAATGTCAAATTCTTTTTGAAAAGCCTTAAGCAGGGATCAACAAACAATGTGTGGTCAGTAAACTGTTATCAATTTAAGAAAACATCATGAATAATGAGAGATTTTTGAAGTGAGGAAACCTTTAGGATGGGCTTAAATATTGTCCAAGAAGTAATGAACTTAGAACTGAATTTATTCTTAAGTAACTGATAGGGACAAAATGTAGGGTTTTAAAAATAGCATATATAATATTAAAATATCCAAATAAATCAAATTAAAGTTGCATAGCTTGATGAGCAAGGTGTGTATGTATGCCTGCATGATGCTAAATTTTCTGGGGTAGTTTATACTAACAGTCACCATGAGTAGTACTAGGTTTCCCTAGATGAGATGTAGAACTCATAGATACAAATCTGTGGCTGCAATAGTCAAAGCTCACTGCATATCCATTGTGACATGTTAAAACAGCACTTTAAATTCTGGCATATTCTGAAAAGAAAATTACGGTGAGATGGTGCTACTGCCAATTATCTGAATACAACTGACAGTCAAAGCAACCAAGTATGAAGTCAAGTTTGTGATTTCCCTTAGATTGCCAAGTTTTTTTGTTTCTCCAGGGGGTTGAGTTCCCAATCAGATTTTCTTGATTCCCAAATTCATCCTGGGCAAAACTGATTTTCCTTTATAAGTTGGTCACCAAATGGCCACATGGCCTGTTGTACGCTACACAAGAGTGAGCTTTATTTTTAAGACTTGCTAACATAAAGGAGACAAAGAATATTGATGAATGATGTAACACACAGTTGTAAAGATATTTGTGTGTGACTCACCAACCATTGAGGCTCATATGCACTGCAGGATGCTAAGTTAGATTCCTCAGGCATACTCTTCTCCCTTTACACCCAACCCAGTGTCTCAGATATTCCATTGACTCAAGTGCTGTGAGGATCACATTTTCTGGGATTTTGTTTGCACTTGCCACCCTTTCTGCCAAAAATTTATCTTGTAAAATCAGGCAGGGAGAGAACTTTACTCTTTGGGGTGTCATATCAACCCATCAGCAAATCCTGTTAGCTATACCTGTAAAATAGATGCAGAATTTTACCACCTTTGACCACCTGTATCACTCACACGTGTGCCCAGACCATCATCACTTTCGCTTGGCATATTACAACAGCTTCCTCAACTGATCTTCCTCTTATATGCTTACTTCCTTGAAATCCTTTCTCTAGAAAACATCCAGAGTGGTCTTCCTAAAACTTAAGTTAGAAGTTGTTACTGTTTACTAGAAGTCTTTTAATGGTTTCAGATTAAATGAGTCAGATTTAATGAGTCAGATTAAAAGGCAGGATCCTTATCAGCAGTAGAACCAGCCACAGTGTCCTGTGTAAACCAGCTACCTGCCAGCTCACCCCTACAGCCACATGGGATTCCTTCTGATTTCTCAAACTTCCAGGCACATTCCAGCCTTAGGGCTTAATTTGCACTTTCTGTTCCTCCAGGCTGGGATCATTTGCTCTGAGTTATCTACATGTCTGCTTCCTCATTTCCTGCACTTCTCTGTTTAAATATCACCTCCTCAGAGAGACTTGTGATGACCAGCCTGTGTCTGGTGACATCCGCGACATGTACACTGTCTCTGTCTTCAGCCTGCTTCATTTCCCTTCTTAGCATTAATCCTTGCCCAGCATGTTGTTCAGTTTCCTTTATTATCTGTCTCCCCTCCTACATCTGGAATTGGGCTTCATAAGTATAGGAGAGGCTTATGGGCTCCATAAGTACTTTTACCATTGTGTTTAGTATTGTATGCACTTACCTAGAAATAACTCTAATATCATTAAATATAATCAGGGCATTACCTACACCATTATTTCAAAACCTTTCTTTAGCAGATGAGGCTGTGGTCTAAACAAGTAAAATGATTTTTCTATTGTCACACGAGTCATGTTTGGAAGAACTCAAATCTAATCCTTTTTTCTTTGCTATCTGTTCCTAGACTCAAATCCTGGGACCACGTGTCTGTGGTTTATTTGTGTCAGGGGTGGGAGAGAGGTAACTCTCCTATACTCAGGCATTCAATTTTTTTTTTTAATTTTTTTTTTTTTTTTGAGATGGACTCTCGCTCTGTCACTCAAGCATGGTATCGGCTCACTGCAATCTCTGACTCCTGGGTTTGAGTGATTCTCCTGCCTCAGCCTCCTGAGTAGCTGGGATTACAGATGCATGCACCATGCCTGGCTAATTTTTGTATTTCTAGTAGAGATGAGGTTTCACCATGTTGGTCAGGCTGGTCTCAAACTCCTGACCTCGTGATCTGCCTGCCTTGGCCTCCCAAAGTGCTGGGATTACAGGTGTGAGACACCATGCCCTGACTCAGGCATTCAATTTAAGAAACAAAACAGGATGACATATACCTTTTTTGCTATGGATCATTCCCTAGGGCCTCTACTTTCCTCAATCTCTATTTTATCCTAATTTCTCTCCTGTCTCCAGTTGTTCTGAGCACCACTTAATTCATTTATAATTTGTTCAAATTACAAATACAGTTTTGAGTCCTGGCCATTTATAGACTTCAGCATAGCAATGTTATTGAATACCTACTATGTGCTACATGCCCATTCTCTTCAGGTGCCTCAGCAGAGTTTGAATTAACAATTGCATTGGTAGAGACACATATTTCTATATTGAAACATTGTCTTCCTGCCAAAGCCAAATGTTAAATACATTTATTCTCAGCTGAAGTTCTAGAAAGCAAAATTGCATGGTTTGAGAGTGAAAAAATCAAAGTATCGTTTTAGGATATGTCAGGTACAATTCTAAATCTGTGTGCAATGGTTAGAGATTTGCTAAGTGCAGACCCAGGCTGGTATTAACGTTAGCATGCCTGTAGAATACTGAGGCGTAGGCAAGTTTGGTGTGGCTGTACCTCAGAGGGCTGCATAGGTGTACAGCCTTTTTCACTGACTTTGTATTTATCTGGATACTTAGCCAGGCTTTGTTGGTACAGGTTTACCTATTATCTTTGCTTCCTCTCTCCATCCATAAGCACAATGTGAGTGGGAATTCACCAGGCGCTATTCACTTCCTGGTCTTGGAGAGCTGATTTGATTCTCACAATACACACAAAAAATCAGAATTTACACCCTATTTTCATAATTCACATCCATGCAAACCCTGGCATGAGACATAATTCTCTTTACACTTTTTCATTTACTTGGTGATCACCTGACTCAGTAATTGTTTACCTTTGTACTGAAATTCTTAGAGAAGTCATCCTTAAGACATTTTGTTTCAAGGCACAAAAAACCATCATAGAAAGCTACCAAGCTTCTGGTGGTCTTATCTCAGTTTCAGCTGAAACTCTTACAGCATCTTCACAGATATGATACCTTTTTGTACAAAAGTGAAAAAAAATCAGCATAAAAGCAATCTTTTATTATGGTTTCAAAGGAGTATATTTTCAGTATCTGAGAAATGTATGAAATAGAAACAGATGAAAGGAGACACAATCAGAAAGGGAATATCCTCACGATTAATCAAAGACAAATAATTCCATCATTGAAAATTTACTCAATATTTAAGGTTTTCTTCTGCTATTTAACACCAAAATTCTATAAAACTTTGAACTCACAATATTGGGGAAAAAAAGACAGGAAATTTTTCACTCTAGAATTTTTTGACAAAGTGAAATTCCATACTTTAAAGCATAGAATAATTGCTTTATATTGCCTCTCAGATGAAAGCCTGAACTCCTGGACCTGGTCTCAGAAGCCCTGGTCGCTGGAGTTTTCTTACCTTTTCTCCTTAAATTCTTAGCAGGAATCTTCTAGTTTCTCCCTCCATCCTCATCTAGTTTCTCCATCTTAAACACTTCCTTTGTACCTCTCTCGAGCATCTTAATCTTCAAGAACCTATTAAAGTAATAAACTACTGTTAGCCACTTCATGCTTGGATACAGAAATTTAGTCCCTATCTTCAAGAAGCCTTCGCTCTTTGCCCTAGCTAGGGTTTGTTTCCACCTTTCATAAGCTCTAGTAGTGCCCACCAAGCCCCTGAGCTCTCTTATCCAGCCCACTGCAGCATTACAGGCTATTTTGAAATGGTAATGGATCCTAAATTCCCCCAAGAACTCCAAACATAGCTTATACGTCTCTTATATTCCCCAGAGTGCTCAAGAAAATATGAAGCACATGGTTTAGTCAATGTTTGGTGACTTGATAATTTCAGGAAGAAATCAACATTGTTTATGAAAAAGGACACATTCTCATGTTTAGGCATGACCAGGTGAGGTTAAGGTAATTACCACTGGCAAGAGCTTTCTTAATGAAAATGTCAAGTGGCCTGGAGACCACTATACTTTACTCTCAGCATCTCTCAAGTGGTGTTCCTCACCCACAATTAGCACTTGTATTTTGGATACTTCTTTAACATCCGTAAAAATTCTAAAATATTTTCTTTATATAGAGTACTCAAAAACACCTGCAGTGAGTTGCAACAGTAGGAATCTACAATCCCAGTGTATGAGAGTATCAGGCAAAGCATTTTCCAGAAAATAAGTAATTGAGTTGCTTAAAATAGACCTTTCTATATCATCATTATGAAACAATACTTTGGTATAATACTTTACAGTATACAATGCACCTCACATTTCTTATTTTGTCCTTGTGTGCTTTATATTATTTTATCTTACCTTAATCTTTATATCTAGATTTTCATCCATTATCAAATAAGAAGAAACTGAGGCTTACAAGTTGTGGTGGTGCTGAGCTATCTAAGATGAATAGAAAATATCTGTGGCAGAAATTTAATTAAGGTTGCTTGTTCTTCTTCCTACCATGGCAGTTTTCTCTCCCATAATTCTGTAATACAAATCCTGGAGGGCTTTATTGCTTATAAAAGAGAGCAAAGCTGAGAATTCTCCCTTAAACAACTTTTCTCAGAAAGTTCAGATCCATATGAGAGCAACATTTGCAGACATTGTTTAGTATACGATTCCCTTTTAAAATCGATCACTGCACCCTATGTGCCATGCAACCACACATGAGATCAGCGGTGTCTTTTTTGCTGAGTGAGCAACTCAGATTAAGATAAACTAGGGAAATGTGGTACTGAGGCAGGGGTCTATAAACTTCTGGCCAGTAAATTTCCCTTCATAAAAAAACCTGTTTCAAAAACCTGGAGCAAAAGGCTATTCTCTTTCGCATTATGAGGATGTTGTTACTCTGTGTTCTTCAGTAGGTTATTAATCTGGGGTGACATTAACTCAGTTGGAAGGTGTTTATTTTTCAGAGTAATCTTGAACCTCTCTTAGAGAGTGTTGTTTTAACATTGTTAACAATCTGAAAGCTTATTAATCTTGTCAAGCATCAATCTTCTCTTTGATAGATGGGTGGGGTATTCATTACTTTTCATGCTACAGTCTCCAGTGAGGCATATTTCCAGATATACATACCTGTCTGTGGCTCATTTCCTTAAACCTGGGCTGTGACCTGCTTTAATGAACAAAATGTGGCAAAAATGAGGGTGTGCCTGTTTCACGCTGAAGCCTTAAGACCTGGAAACTGCCACGTTGGGGTTCTGGGGAAATCCAGCTTCCATATTAGGAATTCGAGTACCCTGAAACCACTATGTGGTGAGCAGCCCCACCTAGCCATGTGGAGCAGCTGTGGAGAACTGAGGCCCCTGCCAGCCAGCCCAGCTGAGTTCCCAGGTGATAGTTAGCATCAATTTGCTGGCCGCATGTGTGAGGTCATCTGAGCAGTGGGGTCTTCATCTTCCGCCAAGACACTCTAGCTGATGCCCCATGAAACAGACACGGACTGTCATTGCTGAACTCCACCCAGACTGCAGAAATGTCAGAAACTGAACAAAATGTTCGTTGTGATCCACTAAGTTTTTTGAGATAGTTTATTGTGTAGCTGTATATAACCAAAGCAACAAATAGCCAGCAAAAGTCATTCAAATAAGCAGAATAGATGAACCTGCTGAAAAAAAAAAAAAAAAAAAAGAATTAAAAACAAAAGCTGTTGTCATTCATTGTACTGGATTCCTAGCACATTCCACCTGTCTGGCCCTTTACGCCTTCTCTCCACATCCTCTCCTTTGTTTGTCTCCCCAACTCCCCACTTGCACTATTTCCTCTTTCCCTGACGTCATCAGCACTTCTGGTCACACAGAACAAGGTATATACTATCAAGACACAAGAAAATAATACCAAAACAGCAGCATCAAAACGAGTGGTAAGTTTTATATACTAATGGACAGGAGAAACAATTTTGAATTAATTCCATTAATTGTTGCCAGCATTTAAAGAACAAGATTTGTTTTATTTTATTGACTGCTTTTGTCATCCTGTTAATTAGTTTTATCTGAAGCCACCATATTTTAAATGAAACCCATTTGATCTGTCTTTACTATCTACACCAGCAGTGGCTCTAGTTCTCTAGCTCATATTCTTGAAAGGAATTTAAAGTCTGTATTAATTAATGAAGTTGGCACCCAAAGTCACAAAGCAGGACATTTAAAAAACGTTTTTCTCTGCCACAGTTTATTTTGCTTTCTAATGTTTTTCTTTAGCTACTGAACAAACTTTCTAGTTTATAAAATTTATTACCATGAACTCTAAGCAAGTGGCTTGCAATTTCATAGATTTATAGTAAAATTAACAAGAAAATGTTCAAGAACATAGCAACCTAAAGTTTACTATTACAGTTGTTACAAAGTGTTTATTAATCAAAGTTTTAGGTGTTTCATCAGAATATGAATAGTGATAGTGATTAAATTTACTTTTTAGGAAAATATTTTCTTTCTTTCATAACATACTTTCTTTCTACCTTTCTCTAAATAACCAAAATCAATTAGTAGTACATTTTAACATGTTTATAGCTATGTACTTAATAAACATATCTGCAAGACACCAGTTTAAATATTCTCTTATGTATGTTGTTCTTATATGAATTTGTATTTTGTGTATATATGTGTATTATATATGTTGTTCATATAGGTATTTGTATTTTGTGTATATGTGTGTATGTGTTATATGTGTGTGTATATATATATTTCCCCATTTACAATTGTCTCAGCTTAAGAAAAAAATTCAGTCTGGCTTGGTGAGAAGCCAGCCTCAGTTGAACACAATAAATTGTGTTTATTTTTATGAACTAACAGTTACATCTTTTAGTCTTTCTCAGACTCAGTTTTCTTGTCTACACAATGAGATAATAACTCCTAACCCCTTGTAGTTCTTGTGACTATCTCATCAGACCACAGGTGTGAAAGTGCTTAGCACAGACATCTGATGTAGAACAGCCACTTAGAAAATATTTATTAAAACTCACTCTGAGTAGTTGGAATACTTGTATTTATTGAGTTAATAAGTAGGATGTTCACTAGTACTTATCTGTACTACTGCAAGCATTTGGCTGTTCTGTTGGTTCCTGGGTAATTACATTGCACTTTACTTCTGTGTATCATCTGGATAATAAAATAATCTCTTCTTTTCAGATGCATGAGCAAGTTATCTGAACACACTGAAAGTGGTAAGAATGTATAGAGTAAGTTTCATACCAAGCCTAGCTCCCCGATAGGGTGAATTATTCCGATGATGGATGCAATTATTTACATACTGTAACAAAAAGTGGGTGATCATTTATCGATTCTGGGCACCAGAAACGTAAAGTTGACTCAGACACATGACATTTTTCCTAGGAGATCTCAGATTCTGCTTAGGGAGAAAAATACACACCCAACTGACTGTGATCTACATTACAATAAAATAATGGTTAAATGCAAAGAAAAGAAGGCCTGAGAATCACAAAGCGGTAGTAGCTAATTCTAAGGAGATCTGGAAAGGCTTCACGGAAGAGGGAGGCTATGAACAGAGACTTCAGAGGTGAAATAATTTGGATGAACTTTCAGGGGACTTGTCCCAGTCTATTCCGCTCTGTCATAGACATTTTAGATTATCCTCCAGACCTGCACTCCATCCTTCTCCAGTCTGCTCTGTGATGAGGGCTTCTGACCAAAAGAGGCTACCTCAACTGGCTCCCTTGCCCTCTGGCTCTGGGTTGGTTTTAACTGATGGGGGTGCTGTCGGTCAACAGGAGGGAGGGAGAAGAGTGAGATTAGGAATACTTGTCCTCCTGGTTTCCTCCCTGCAGTGCTGCAGTAGGGTGACTGCACCCTCACATTTAGTCTCAGGTCTCCAGTTCTGCTGAACAGCCTCTACTTCTGGATTTCAGCTACTTCTTCCTCCCCTGTAGCCCTTCAGTTCTGTGATACTTGCATTATCACTTGTCATTTCTCAACATCCGGCATACGTCTTTATAAATAGACCCTTCATTACACTTTACTCAGGTTATCATAATTTTATTGTTCTATTTCCTGCTGAGTCCTTAACTGGATATATTTGATTTTACAAAACTTTGTGGGCAAAAACCCATGAAAAGATGGCTGCTTGATTTCCCAAGATGCCATGCCATTTTCATCTCTCTATTTTGATCTTGCTGCCTCTCAGTCAGGAGCACCTGGCCATTCCACTCATTATTCAGACTCTTAGTTTGAAGTCTCATCCTTGGATCACTATCATGGGGTCAGTTTCCTTCCTTTGACTCTACATAACATCATTCACATATACTAGTCATGGTCTTTGCCACAGTAGAATACGAGTATATCTACTTGTCTCTCCCATTGAAATGAGACTTCCTCAAGGGTAGAAATCACATTTCTTGCATCTTCAAGAATAGTCATCCCCATAGTTCTTATAATACAACTTATTACACTGGTCAAATTTAGTGGACTGATTTAGTGTTTTATTCAGTAATCAATAATAATATTACTTTTCTTTTGTTCATTTGATGAATTTAAAACAATCTTTGACTTGATCTGTGAAAGTCCAAGTTAGAAGACTGATTCCTTAATACCTGGGTGATGAAATAATCTGCACAAGATATCCCCATGACACATGTTTACCTGTGTAACAAACCTGTGCATACACCCCAAAATTAAAATAACAGTTAAATAAAATAAAATAATTAAAAAGAAAACTTATTCCTTTAGATGAAAACTTTGTTGTGGGTTAAACTAGTTTGGTGTTTCCTACATCTTTTTAGTTTAGTGATGCAAATTTCGTAAGAAAGAACATGTTTAATTATTTGTTCTGTGATTTATCAGATACCTCTGTTTTACTTTACAGTCCTTCTTCCTTTGACAACCTGATGTTGTTAACATGCAGTATTTTTTTCTGCCAGGATTCACATGACAGATGGATGTCACTCATATGCATAACCTATTTTATGGTCTGTAACACAGATAAATGTATGCGGTTTCTGCAAAATTCCATACTTCCTCCTACTCAACAAATTATGTCACTAAGCTGAAAAAGAGTGATATCATAGGGCTAGACCAGATTGAGCCTTGTTTTAATTCATTTTATGAAAAAAAACACATGATTTATTACTATAGCTAGTTTTTTGTTTTGTTTTTTAAAAATTATTTGGGAATGTAATATAATCACACAAATGTATAAGATCTTTCTAGTTCCTTAGAAATTGGCTTTTTAACTATCCACATATAAAGTCATGAAAAGAGATACAATGCAAACCAGTTCTGCTTTTTCATAACAGATATGACTAAGCAGGATATTAAAAAGAAGTTGCAAAGTATATCTCTTTTCTTAATTTCCCATGCCTTCCTCTCCTTTACTGCATCCAATGAAGGAGAAATTAAGAAAGACTAAATATTTTGAGTTAAAAGCATTAACCTATTCAAATAATTAATAACTATTGGCTCCAAGACCTTCTTGGATTCTACTTCAGAATTACCCCCAAAATGTCACCAGCATCATTCCTTGTTCTGTCTCTATCTCTGTTTTGGATTTTAAGAGAGTCAAGTGACATGGCTTGTAAGCCCAGGATCTTTTGTAGTAAAACCACAGGTGAAAATGCCACCAATTTCTTGTTGCCTTGTTTTCAGGAACAAACTAGTTTGATGTTATTTCTTCTTCGATTTTTCCAGGACATCACATTCAATTCTCAACTGTCCTGTTTCTGAAGAAAGATAAGACTTTGGTTTTGATTGAATTTTCCTTGAGATCAGTTATTGCCAAGTCCAGTTTATTAAAGAACTAACGTGGCATCAGTTCTGAATTCTCTGAGGTCATACTCAAGTTCATCTTTGAATTAAATTTTTTTTTTTTTTTTTTTTTTGAAGTGTGAATCCCAAGTTATACTTATTTCCTATGCAAGGGGAGAGAGAATAAGTAGGTGGTAAAATGGGAAGATTATTCTTCCATTTTGGTATTTCATGCCATTTCCTTAAAATTTGCACAGATATTGATGCAAAATGTGTATAAATGTGTACTTGTTAAGCTTACTGTTTTGTTCATTTGTTTTTGTTATGGACATGTTACAAACTTCTCAAGTTTTATTTAGAATACATATTTGTGGCATTCTTAGAAGGAAGTTTTTTTTCTCCTTTGAGACTTGAAAGATGAGTCAAGAAGGAAGTGTGGTAAGGTGCCAAACTAAGAAGGGGATGTATGGCTGCTCACCTTTAGTGCCTAACAGTGCTATGGATGGCAATTTTATGTGCTTGCTCTTGTTGGAGGGAAATCTTGTCTAGAGATGCTGGAAAAAGTGGAGCTACATGTGCTCAACTTATACCACAGGTGAGTTCACCATTATACACCTCTGTGGATAATGCAGCTTTGTAGGCAGCACACTTGTGCAAAGAGACAACTCTTTCTCACGGCAAACCTAAGAAGATGGGAATATTCATGTCTGAGTTCTGGTTGACCAGTTTTTCCATGATTTCCTAAAATGTATAACATGTACATTTCCTAAAATTTACTCCATTTAGAAGTCCCAAACTTTCGAAAAGCTTTCTTTTTCTGTTACCTCTCCCAATCATGCAAATAGTCAGGATCTTAAGGGGAGAAGTTGTAATCAAAATCATATGCAGAAAGCTGAAAGAACAAAACAAACCATCTTAGTGTCAAATTTCTGCACAGAAATCTTTAATTTTATCTACTGGTTTGGTTGCATGAGTTCTAAAATTCTTAATGTGGAAATTGAGGCCCACCACAATCTGACTTTGTCACCTCGCTGTAGTTGTATCTCCCGTATCACCCCCACAGGCACCAAGCAATTCTGCCTGGTGTGGTCTTGACTATAACCATATATACAATGCTTATCCCTGACTTTGTATCTTTTTTTTGGGAGCTGTCCTTACTAAAAGTTTTAATTTTCTCGTATTTCCAACAGCTATACATCCTTCTACTCCAGCTAGGAACTTCTGTCATGTGAGGAGCTCTCACTGGTCATCTTAAGATCCAATGATTTTTTTTTTTTTCTTTTCTGAGCTTCTACAGAATTTATTTTTATTTATCTATTTATTTATTTTTGATATGGAGGTTCACTTTCTCACCCAGGCTGGAATGCAGTGGCGTAATCTCGGCTTACTGCAACCTCTGCCTTCCAGGTTCAAGTGATTCTCTTGCTTCGGCTCCCCAGGATCTGCGATCACAGGCACACACCACCACGCCCAGCTAATTTTTGTATTTTTTTTTTTAGTAGAGACAGGGTTTAACCATGTTGGCCAGACTGGTCTTGAACTCCTGACTTCAGATGATCCACCTTCCTTGTCCTCCCAAAATGTTAGGATTACAGGCATGAGCCACTGTGCCCGGTCAGAATTTATTTTCAGTGTAGAATTATTTTGTTCAAAACAAGTCATTGTTGCTTCATGAGTATGCTTCTCTTCTCTCCTACCAAATGCTGCTTATTTCCTATTCTGCCTCCTGAGTGGGTGACTTTGTTGAGGACAGGGACAATAGCTCCTGTATTTCTTTTCCCAGACTTTAAGAGATGGATCCCTATGAGTACTGGCTGGGCTTCTCCTGCACCTCCTCTCCAAGGTCCTCCTGAAAGGACTTTGGCCTTCCCCAATTCTGGTGCTTTTAGTCTGTGAGTCTCCAGAAGGCATGGCCTGTGTTCCTTCCTCTTCAGTTTCTCTCACTTTGAATTTTCTATAGTCCAATTTAGGCCTTCTGCTCTTCTGTGTGTTCACCTCATGAAGCCATCCATGACTACATTAGGTCTCCTTGGTCCCTGTTCCTAAAACCCTGTACCATTTGAGTTTAAATCACATACAACCATGGAGCAGATTGTGTCAGCACAAATGGCAGGTATGTGTGTGTGTTTATGGGGGTTAGGGGATGTTGTTGAGGTACAGATGCCATCTGGTAAACCTCCTCTATTAAGAAGTAGAAGGACTGCAGCTGTCCTGTCAATGCTTACGGATGATTCACTATGCAATGATAATTCTGCTTTACTGACTATCTTCTATCTCCTTCTTCCTGCAGGTTGTTCCCAGCTATTTAATAATTCAACTTTTAATTTTTTTTGGCGAATGACTCTGAGCCACTTCTTACCTGTCTCCTTCTTTAGTTTTCTATGTCCTGAAAGTCATGTTTCAACCTTAGCATTTTATACCTTGCATGCTGTCTGATGATATCTTTACTTCCTATCATTCTTCTTGTTTGGCCTGGAATCTCACACCATCAGTCCATGTTCAGTACATTGAAATGGAACTTTGTGATTACCTCTCCTGCCCTTTTTAGCCCCTTGTCCTAATACCTTAAATACTAATCCTCAGACTTGACTTCAGTCTATTTTGGTGACTTATTAGATTTTTCTTTTAGCTTTCCTCCAGGGGACATCAATTTTCAACCACCACAAGCACAGGTGCAACTTCTGCTCTTATAATTCCCACCCACACTCCTAACTCCACTCTATCTGCTGATAACACCATATTAAGTCACTAATGGCTAGAGTTTGAAAGATTGAATGTTAAAAGCATAATTAGAGACTTAAGGGAAACAAATTGTACCCATAAAATTTAGAATTAATTTCAGGAAAATAGGGCAATTGAAGCACCTTGTGCAATTTGAAATGACTTTTCTAAATGAGCGACTGTGCCTGAAATCAGCCCCCTCCTAACTTCCTCTGCTTCCTTCTTATTTCCTTCTAAGAATAAGGGCAGGTTGGTGGGGGTAAGTTTGGTAAACAGCAACGTGCATTGCTTGTCAGAAAGTCAACCACAAAGAGCTCACCTTAAAGTTAGGCTTTCTCTCTGTAATGGAAATAGAAAATGGGAGGAGGTGTGTGGGTCAGACCAATTATTGCCCTTGGGCGAGCTTGAGAAATTGCATGACCAGAACCTAGGCATTCAAAGAGGTAGTTACTTCTGAACCCAGGTTAATCCCATCAGTCAGTAATTTCTCATTTCTTATATCTAACACTGACTAACAGTACTATCCCAATTCATACATAGTATGTTACATACCTTCAGTTCCCTGGTGCCCAAGTTCCCCTGCCCAAACAATATTCCCTTATGACAGGGAATATTGTCTCAGACCCCATGAGTCTGCTGTCCTTATGTTTCTAACAACAAAAATCCTAGCTGCCATCCATAGTCATGGGTTTCCAAGACTAAGGTTGAAGATGCCCTAATCCATTCACAATGCCAATAATGCTGGGCAGCTTCATTCACCAATCCAAACCCACCCATTCTTCTAAGCATATCACTGCTTCTCCTTACACAGTCAAACAGCCTTCTTTGACTACCACAGCCCTCATCTGTCTCTCTCTCTGATAGTTCTATACCACGCAAAGACTGAAAAAACATAATAGCAGCTCCATTACAGGGACTGTGCTCCCTGCATGAGTACAAAGGAGAATAACATATGACTCCATATATATAGTCTAGTGTAGGAGGCAGCAGAGAGATACCTGTGATTAGCATGCTATAGGATCAAGACAGAGATATTGACAGGCCCTGTGCCTTCTCCTCCTACTTCTATGTTTACAGACAGGTCATTTCTGTGATCCTCATCTTTTTCATCCTTAAAATGATGAAATTAACAATTATTTTATAGGGCGGCTTAATATGTTAAATGGGATAATGAATGTAAAGTTCATGGTAAAGGTCTGACCTATAGTGGATGCGAAATAACGATTTTCTAGTTGGTATTCAGGCTGAAAATGGTTAAAGAGACTCTAATTACACGTTCGTTACAATTTAGGACTGTCAGCAAATTCGGGTTGGCCTCACTTGTCACCCAATGTTTATTATTCTCAACGGGGTGAGAATGAACATTATGAATGGATTAGGGCATCTTCAACCTTAGTCTTGGAAACCTATGACTATGGATGGCAGCTGGGATTTTTGTTGTTGTTGTTAGAAACATGAAGACAGCAAACCCATGGGGTCTGATTTACGTCAGGTTGTTGAGGTTGGGTTGGCAGTGAACATCTAGAAAATGTGAATAAAAACAATGCAGGCTCAAAGAACTAGAGAGTTCTCTGAAAGATTAACTATACAAATTTCTACTCTGGGGAACTTAGTAGAGACTATTTTTCCAAAATATCTTATTCCCTGTGGTCCTCAGCTGTCTCTTTTTTGGTGTTACTGAACAAAGAAAATCTAAAAAATCCAAATTGAAATACAGATTTAAAACAAGCAAAAGGAAGCTCTCACACAGCCTCTCTCACTGGGCTATGGAGTCATTCTGTGAATTGTGCATGAATTTTAATAAAACCTGTGTCTTTCTTTTGTGAGAAATAAAAAAAACTATTTCTTTTGCTTGACACCTTCTTTTGGGAGGCAAGTCTGATAGGCAAAATCTCATTCAATGTCCTCTTAGACTGCTCTGAGAACCCTAGGAGCTTAGGGACCCCTGTTCCTTTTGCTTGAAAGTAAAAATGACTTAACATTTAGGCACACAGAGAGCTAAGAAGAGCTTTGTCAAATGAAGCAGCCCGACGGTGTTTCATGGACTGGAATCCTGAAGGCTCAGATCACTACCACCTTGTCTGTGGAGAAAGTCCTCAGCAGGCATATGGAATGTATTCTCTTCTTGTATCTCCCAGAGGCCGTTAGCAGGTTTTGCAATTTATATTTGATCAAATTTAGGACTAGCATCAGTGGGTCATAAAACCAGAGCAAGCCAAAGCTGGGAAGTCATGACACTAGTTCTTGTCTCTCCCCTGTTGCCACAGAGCAGGAAAGAAACCCAGAGGGATAAGGTGATAGGCGGGATGGCTTTGCTAATTTCAGGCTGAACCCAAGGTAGAAACATGGGCTCCGGACTCTCAGTCCAGTGCTCCACCTACTAAAATGCGCTGCCACAACAAACACTGAGCAGTGCAGGAACTATCAGAGATGAGAGGAAATTGTGCTCGTCACAGCGTATTGCCTCCCTCTCCATTTAGTAAAACGGTGGTAAGTGGGTGATGATAACAAAACTACTGTAGATATTGCCTATGTTGTACTCAACTACAAGAAGCACACTGAGCATTTATAATGAGCAAATGTAATAAGGCAGCGTATTGAGTTAAGTAAAGGAGCAAATATGTGAAGGAATATGCCCCTTTCCCCTAACATCTCCAGAGCAGATGGGGACATGTACCTTTGACTCATACCAGGGGTCAATGACATGTACTCATGTTTAAATTCCGTAAGGTCATGATTAGGCACCACAATCTCTAAGTGAAGAAGGTGGGGAAAAGGGTGCTACGGATATAAAGAGCAGGCTTTGGAAGGGAATCTGGGGAGGCTTCTCAGAGGAAATGGCATTTTCAGGTGGAATATGCGTAGAGACAGGACTTTGGTTGGTAAATATGGAGAGGGGATGGTGATAATTACATCCAGAAAGAGAGACATGGCATTTGTTGAAGGGGACATCTAGAAGAGAGAAGAGGGTATGTGACTCAGGATAGTAGAATGGTGAGTCGATCAATACAACTGATATCCTGATGAAGTGTGATGAAGTCCAGGTGGGGGCTGTGTTGTAGGAGATGTTGCATTTTTCTTCTTTATTCACTACCAGGAAATAAAATTCTAAGCCCTCAGAATAGAGGAGTAACACAGATAAGATCTTGATTTCAGAAAGATTCCATTCTTAACAGGAGCACATTATGACTTTCTTGAGCCGTAGGCACTCTTGCTTTCATAGGCCACTTCTTCCATAAAAAATATATACTTAAATTTATATTTTATGGCTGCATTAGTATAAATATGAATATATTAATATTATACCTTAAAATATTTTCTTTAACCTAAGAGTTCATTTTTAAAAATTCTGATTTCAAAGAAAATTAAACCATTCCATGGGCCCCTAAAGGTATTGTGAACCCTAAGTGCCCCACCTATGGCCTAATGGATAAGTTGCCCTTGCCTCTAAAAGTAATGTTTAAAATGTTTTAAGGGGCAAGTATGGAAACAGAGACCAGGGAAGAACTTTTGTTAATGGTTTAGGTGAGAGTTAAATTTGACAGTCACAAGTTGTAATGTACGCAAAAACAAAGAGGGAGAAAATGTTCTGAATTGATCTTTCATAGAAATCACAAAGAAAATCTAATAAATAAAAACAACAAGCATATTCGTTGATTTTAATCACAGTGAGGCTAAGAAACATCTCCAAAAGAGCTGTATTTTATCATCCAAATTAATTTGAACTTTTGTGGTTTATATTATAGTGAAGATTGTTCATTATAGAAGAATTCAATACTTTCCTGGTTTTCCTACTCACATCTCTACTACTTATAAGTAGGCCCCTGTGTGCACACAACCTTTTCCATTTTTCAATTGCTGGATTATTCTAAGCTGCACCTACATCAAGGTCATGTACTTGACCTCACAAGTTGCTTTATCTGATTCTTTGGGGGATTCAGGGCTATCATCTAAGACTGTTATTTCTTCTAATGACTAGTAAAATCCCTTGTCTGTCTCTGAAGGAAGCTTTCTCTTGAGTCAGTGTGGCTTCTTTCTTGCTCCCTTGTAGAATTTATGACTTTGTGCAAAACCTCCCCAAAGACCCTGGGCTCTGCAGCTTTCCTGGTGGTGGTGTCTTGGCAGCACGGCGGTGGGCCCACGTTCTCCGGGGAGATGCTTCCCTTTCCTACCATCAGAGGCATATCTTCTATCTGCAAATCCCTTCTTAGGCTTTGACTGTGCACCCTCACATGAAGTAATTCATTGTTGCCCTCTGCAACTGTTTCACTCAGCTTCTCACCTACAGGGTTAAAGATCCCCAGTCATACAAAAAAATTTAATAAACCCCAGATTTCTAAATAACATTTAGCTCCATGCTGGGGAGCTTATCAGTTCACATTAATAAGTTCTCTGTCCTCATAAAAGTTGGTTGTGTTGAGAGAAGAAACCCATCCAAGGATATTCGAATGACAGGAGGAGGCAGTATGCATGAGGAGGGTGGTTGTTTCCAGGAGCAGAGACCCGAAGGCCTGGGGAGGTCCTGGGAAGTTCTGTAGAAGGGACCTGAGGTGGGAATTTAGCTGTAACATTAAGCATGCACATTCCAAAGTTTGTTTCAGTGCAGAAAGAAATATTAGAATTTATATTTATGTATCTCATCCTTTTAAAATATTCTAAAATACACATTTTACATAATAGTCTATGCAGATGGTAACGCCAGTATATAAATTAGAAATGAATAAATGTGTATATCCTTGGAACACCTGCTGAATTCCTTTTACTAGTAGACGGGACAATTAACAAGGTGGTGAGACTTCTGATTTAGGTGCTGATTGATCATTACCCCTTTGACTTCCTGTTTCCCTAGTCCTAATGCAGTAACCATCTATTTCAAGCAAAAGAATTTTCTCATTGTCCCTTGGAAACACTATGATTTTTCCACTTCAGCAACATTGGCTTTGTGGATCTTCAGATATTCTGAAAATCCCACCACTTCCCTTCCATCTCTCCAAAGGATGAGCAGCTTTCAGAACCCAGTTCAGATTCCCTCATCCATGCTGCACTCTGTGGACACTCTAATCTAAACTGCTTTCCCTCTGTGGGCACTTAGCAAAGAGTTTGTAGTCAGTCAACAAATAGCGCGTATGTTGATAGCTTTGTCCTAAGGTGGTGCTGTGCATGCATCTCCGTCACCGCAACTTGGTTCTAAGCTCCTGGTGGCAAGGTCTGTGTCTTTCATTTCCCTGGAATCCCCTTCCGTGGTGGTTACTCGGGTAGGCCATGGTGGGAACTGGGGATGACCATGATGTCTAGTTCACTGAGCTTTTGCGAACTTTAGTAAGTTACTTGTTTGCAAGTGTTTGGCAAATCACCGAGCAGTGTACTCCCATGAGGTTAGGTGTCCCACACAGATGAAGACAGAAAGGACGGATGCTTGGGTGGGATGCAGAAACATAGCATAGTAGTAAGACCATAGCGTTACATAGATTTAATATCAAAAGAGCCAGGCTCAAATTCCAGTGCTGTGATTCATAAATTCTGGGTAAGTCTCCTAAATCCTCTCAGTCTGCTTCTTCACTTGTAAACAAAAGTAGATCCAGGATGTGATACGGATTAGGTATCGCATAAGTAAATCCTACAGTAGGCGTTCTATGTATGGTAGGTGTGTTCGTAACATCCTGGGCACTCATTGGGAGCTCACTAAGGTCTGTTTCTAAATCAGAGAGGGGCTCCATATACTCATACACTGGTCGCTTGTCACTTCAGGGCCTCACATAGGTTCCCTGGTTGGCATTATCTGACTGGTCATGCCTACTTAGTTTCTAAAGGATTTATAGGTCTTTCACTTACAGACTGAGATTTAGCTTTTAATTCTGCTCCAGCAGAAGCCCTCCAAAGGGCCCTGACACATCCCCCTCAGCTCAGCACCTCCTCACCTATTACCTAGGGGTCTTCCTTTTGTTACCTGACGCTGCTGACTAGAAGAGTTAATGAAGAGGAAGCTTCAGATCCTTGTGTCGCTGGTCTTTGTTTTTGTGTTTTGTTCTGTTTTGCTTCATTTTTGCACCTGAAAACAGGCAGCGTGCCTAGGTTTTCTCCAGGCATCGTGGAATGAGCAGATTTAATTGCTGCTGAAGGGCTGGTACAAAAGGTTATCCTACAATGTGAGATCTTATTTGGCACTGAACTTTGAAGCTGAGAATTATGGATTGTGGAACAAGATACAACCGTCTGCTGCTGTCCCAGAGCCGGGAATATAGAATTTAGAGGAAACTGGGTTAGAGCTGATGGGACCTCTCAGGGAGGTCAGGAAGAAACTAACTAGCCATCCATAAAGCTGTCGGAGCAGTTATTTGAAGGAAAAGGCTGAGGCTTCTCTTCCATGTTTCTAAAAACTTCAAATAAAAATAGACAATTCTGCATTGACATAGATATGAAATGGGCAGCAATTGAGGGCATCAAACTCAGAAATAAAACTAAGGTAACCTGTCATTGCTTTGAGGGAAAACTGTGAAATTGGTAGCCACAGCCCAGGCTGAGAGATGGTGAACGAGGAGAGAATTTTTCTTTCAGTCTTATCTAAAGCCACAAGAAAAATGGGAAAACCAGAGAGTTGAGGAAGGGGAGGGGTCCTCACACCATCCATACAATTGCAGGGCAGAGCTGGGAGCTGTGTCCATCACTGCTTCAGTTTGACCTTGATGAGGCTGAGCCGGGACATCTGCTAACATTGGAGAATTTTACCTCCCATGTTCCCTTGCTAACTGTCAGGCTGTCTGGCATTTTGTAACATGATGTCTGGAAGCCTAGGCTGCATCCCGATAAAAAAGGAAGGAATGCATATAGGACCTCCTCTCTACCATCCCTTGAGTGAGTGTTACTATCTAATCCTCTGTTCTTTTTGGACATTTAATGTATTTAATGTTCCTGCAAGTCTGTATTGCATGTGAGGCAAGCTGTTAATTATCTAGCTTACTGCAAGTGAGCAGAGGTTAGTACCCCTAAGGGTCTTTGCCCTGCATGGAGTAGTGATGGAGCAAAGAAGTTGAACTAGACCCTCTGACACCTATTTGAGTCCTGCAACTTGTTGGCCGCTTGACCTTGGGAAAGCTCCTTAAAGACAAGAACTTATTCTCTCTTCTCCAGCTGTCACCTATTTCTACTATCATGCTCCAGCTGGGACTATCAGGCTTACCCCCAGCTCCTTAGTTTCCAAGTACATTTCATGGCAGGAATCTCCCTCTCCATAAATTAGCGCACAACATCTTTGGACGAGTCTGAATACTACAGAGGTTTCCCTGCTGGTAGAGTCAAAAGTCTGCGAATCTGCTGATTCATCAAGCCCATACATAGGGTTACTGCTAGTATACATCAAGTCGTGACATTTTCTTGGAGGCTCATTTTTAACAAACACATATCCATTTGGCTACAAGGATGACCTTTTCCACCTCCTTACCCCTCCATGCTGGAAGTCTTCATTTCCTGATGCCTGCTGCTAATATACGACACATGTTGAAATGTTTATGCTAATTAGGCTTTGATTGGAATCTCAGAAACAAGTTAAAATGACAAGTTTTATTGCATTGATGAATTAATTAATTAAATGAAATCATTGTTATGCTGTTTGAAACCAGTCCTCTGATTTTTGCAGGAGGCAGGCGGATTTTCTACTCTAAAAGTCTAGTCGTTTTATGAGAAAGGAATGTAGGATTTACGTGTTGTTCTCAGGTGGAAGTACTGCGGTAATAAAGAAGGATCATTGTCTTGATGAACAAGTGAGTAGCGATGGTGGATGATGAGAACAGGCATTCATTCATGTGAATGTGCAAACAAACGGAAAGGAGATGTTAATAGAGCAGGTGATGGAGAAGAATCAGTGGTCGGTGTCTGTGATGCTGATAAATTGCAGTCTCCCCCACATGAACCATCTTTAGAAATTCAGCCTTTCCGTGGTGTCTCAGTGTGTTCTGGATAGCATGTTGATAGGGTCGGTCATCATTCATAATGGGTCAAAGCCCTTTAGGAACCACACTTTAAAAAAAATCTTACAAATTAATATGTCTGTGTGAGAAGGAAAATATATATTCTCAAGAAAGTAAACATGAAATAGACTAGCTGTCCAGGAAATAAGTCCTTTCGTTTGAGTTGTTTGACCATGGGAGGTTTATCCTGTGATGAGCAATGGATGTATTGACACCAAGAGGGACCAGGTTAATTCAATAGTCTTAGACTTCAGAGCATCCCAAATAGGGCAGGGGCTTTCCCACAATCACACAATCAGCTCATGATGAAATGAGACTAATCACGTATTTCCTCATTTACTTTAGAATTTTGTTTTGTTGCTTTGATTGTGTGAAATGATTAATCAAAATAGTGTCAAAAAATTCCAAGAAATGGGCCGGGTGCTCCGCCTGTAATCCCAGCACTTTGGGAGGCCGAGGAGGGTGGGTCACGAGGTCAGGAGATCGAGACCACAGTGAAAACCTGTCCCTACTAAAAATACAAAAAAAAGTTAGCCGGGCGCCGTGGCGGGTGCCT
>NW_016806571.1:503880-509846 GCF_001698545.2 Rhinopithecus bieti
ATATATATATATATATATATAATTAGCCGGCTGTGGTGGCACGTGCCTGTAGTCCCAGCTACTAGGGAGGCTGAGGCAGGAGAATGGCGTGAGCCCGGGAGGCGGAGCTTGCAGTGAACCGAGATCACGCCACTGCACTCCAGCCTGGGTGACAGAGTGAGACTCCCTCCCCACCCCCCCAAAAAAAAAATTCCAAGAAATTAAAGCCCAAAGAGAATAAATTACATTCTGGAGACCACTCAGCAGGTTGTGAGACAGACACCCACCAAAGCTGTCGATGAGCAAACTCAGACTGTGTTTGCTCTCAGCCTCTCTAATGTCTGAGTTAATGTTTAAAATAAGATGCTGTGGTTTGAATGTCCCCTCCAAAGCTTATGTTAAAATGGAATTGCTCTTGTGATGGTGTTGAGAGGTGGGAACTTTAAGAAACAATAAATCATAAGGGCAGAGCTTTCATGAATGGACTAAATGGCATTATCTTGGGAGTCAGTCAGTTATCCTGGGGTGAGTTCAGGCCAATTTTCTTTCTCTGTCTTGAGTGTGTGATTCCTCACCTCACGATGCCCTTCTACTGTTTTGTGCACAGGGAAAGGGTTCTCATTAGATTTGGTCCCTCAATCTTGGACTTTCCGGCATTTAGAATCATAAGTCAAATAAATCTCTTTTTTAATAAATTATCCAGTCTGTGGTATCCTGTTATAGCAGTAGAAAATGGACGAAGACATAGGAATTTTAAAATAGATGTCTCCAACACAGGACAGCATGTATGCATGCTCACAGGCCATGTATTTCACTGAAGTCAATTAGCCTGAAGAAACAAACCTTTGTCATCCATGATTATGATTAAGATAGACCTTGTATAAGTATGGATTCCTGATGTTGCAAGCCTTGATAATGCAAAAGTCTTGAGTAGATTTATTAATTGTTCTTTATTCACATGAAAAATAACCAGAGTTTAATATAGTTTAATTCTAATAAGCATATCATTTGAACCAAACATAATGTAAGTCATTTTTTTGGCACTGGTGAAAATACAAAGAAGAGTAAATTTTGCAACTTGTCTTCTATGGATGGACTATGTAGTTATGAAAATGGATGTGTAAAACAAGCTAACTTTGATACAAAGCAGATTGAAGTCTGCTGTCTAGGAGAGGTACATACAGTAGATGCTGGAGTTTCTAATTAGGAATGATGTGATGGGCCTGGACTATCCGAAAACCTTCATGAAACAACTAGCACCTCTGAAAAGCTTCAATAACTAGTGAGATTTTTGATTGGAGAAAAGGCACCTATTCTAAGCCACAGAAATAGCACAGGAAAGGACTTATGTGCAAGAAAAGGAAAGGCATGCATGGGTGAAGAACAAAGAACTAGGCAAGACTATGTTTACAAGATACACACACACTCATGCATGCACACACATACATCATGTATACATATATTTTCTGAATTTAAGTTCATAATCTTCTTAAATTGCCAAGATACACATATGGAGCTCAGATAAGGACAAATTTTGTGTGCAATGAGCAATTATTATTTAGAATGAAAAATGAGCTCAGCTTGCTTTTATTTAGTGGGTTTGTTGCCCCAAGATAACACCGTTATAGCCTGTGGCTGCAACACAGTGGTGGTGCATGTGAGAAAGACTCACGTTGCTTCTGCAGTACATCCTCAGGTACCCATGCTATCTTCATTATATTAAAGGAATGGATAAATTTAGCATGAATCTATAATTTAAATGACTGGCAATTTGCTAACTATTTAAGTACATTTGGCAGAAAACATATTTGTTTTCTGGCTTCAAACTGCAAGAGTCTTTGTAATTCACACCAGATTTGGAGCCTGTTCAGAAACACTTAGTTAAATTAATGAGATATTACCTACATCTGTTTTTCAATAGCTTCAGTCATGCCACCCAGTGGAAATCTTTTTTTTTTTTTTTTTTTTTTTTGTAGACTCTGTTAGATCATAACCCATCTCAAGGACACATTTGTCTAATTGGTAAGATTGGCACAAGATTTCTTCAAGCAATTTTACTTGAGAACTCTCTACACAATGTATACTCGTTATATTTATTTTAAGTTGGGGCCATATACTTAGCTGATAGGTGGTGCCAGTATTTTGTATGCTTATTGACATTACACTTATCCCCTTCATAGTTGGTTTACTTTGCACTATTTTCTTTTATACATAAACTAGGAATGGAAGCTCAACAGATACTGGCTAAATGTGGTATTATGCAAATGAGAAGAGTCATATGATTAGTGCCCGAAAGAACTGGTCTTTCATTATTACAGGGTCAATGTTTAATGTGTCTTGTTCACAGCGTTGCAGAATACTCCCATCTAAGCAGGTTAGTAATTGCATCACATCCAGCTACATTTTTAGACCTCAGGTAATGAAAGGTTTGCTTCTTAAGTCAGCCTTTAATGTGAAACACTTACAGCTGTAACAATATTCTATTCAGTATTTTTATATGTAAATATCCTCCTCACAAAATTCAGAGAAAAAATAAATAGAACGATATAATATGGAAATACAATATCAGTTTTGTGACAGTCATCCTTCAACATAGAATATTCTTCTTATATTAGAAAGAAATAAATGCTGACAGTAAAGAGGACATTTTAGATTAGGTTTCCCTATTCCAGAATGGCCTATACAAAAATTTGTGAAATTAAATGATACTTTTTTTTTTTACTCACAATAGAAAAGCAACTCTATGTTTGAGATATGATTGTTGCTTCTAAGAAAAAGTATCATTTTCTTTCCACTGATATGTATAATATTTAAAAAAAAGGATTTTCTTTCTTGAAAGCCCTTTAATGCCAAGAATGGAAAATCATGTCTTGTATCCAGGAAGATAATGTTTTATTTCATTAAAATGAAAAGGAAAATAGGGGGAGAGGGTTTCAGTGTAATTCTTTAAGGGACAAAGTAAAAGATTCATGTAGGAAAAGTAAAATCCTGGATCTGCCATTTTTTCACTCTTCAAACCCTGTGAAAGGTTTTGGCCGTTTTGGGTATTCATGGAGACATCCTGGGGTTCATGCAGAGTTCGAGACCTGTACCCTGTGAGCTGCATTTTCAGCCTTAAGCCTGCTGGCTGCCACAAGAGGGGACTGAAAGAAAGGAACATATCCCATTCAGCACAGACTCTTCCAGGCATAATAGGAAACAGGGGCACAGCATCCCATCACAGTTAATGAGAGAATGACTTCTGCTGGGTCCCGAAGGAGTAGCAAGGAGCAGGCTGGACTTGCACTGGGCATGGAGATCTTCAATTCAAGATTGGGTAAAAGACAGTCATTTTCCACTTAAGTTTTTCACCCTCCACCTCCCAGCTCCATAGCAGGCTTTTCACTTTAAGTTTAGTGCAACAAAGCAGGAAGAATTTTGTAATCATTAGGAAGAAATTTTGAGTTGAGCTTTTATTCTATTTTCTTTTGCTCTTAAAACCAAAATTCTACCCAACTTGTCAATTCCAAGGAGGAAGACAACTAATCCGTCTAACAGAATCATCAGGATTTCTTAAGCATAAAAATGAATAAAAGAGGGGGAAAAGGATTTCTGCATGAAAGTTAATTTTATGATATTGCAGCATAAATTGTGACCTGGCAGTTCCCTCTGCAGTTTAATAGAACTGGCAGCAGGCACCACGACTTAAGCAGACTCTGTATAATGAGAAGCAAAGACAAATCGGTGTGAAGGACAGGGAGAAGGACATTACTGCTTCCCTCCTGGAAGATTAAAAATAGTAAAATATTGCAACCAGAATTTATCTAAAGGGAGATACTATCTGAGAAAGAAAGGAAAAAAAAAAAAAAAAAAAAAACACGATTTTAAGAGACAGCCATAGCCCAGTGTATGATGAGCAGAGCCGGAGAGCCTGGTGCTGGCATTTGAAAGAAGTCAGGCGACCTGTGAGGGTTGACCAGTTCTCCTTCTAAAGACCTGGTGGCAGGTAATTTTTTACATTATAATTTTGAAGTGGGACAATTTTCTAAGCATAATTAGAGTGAAATGAACATGTTACTCCTTTTGCACTATTAAATGCAAGCAAGAGACATGGGTCTACTAAATAAATGAGAGAATTTATTGTTAGAGGACAAGAGCCAGCCTGGGCTGACAATCAGACAGGTGACTCTCTCAAAGGGCGCTGTCCAGAGGAGGTGGACAGGTGCTGTCCAGGTTTGCGTGGCTGCATGTGTAATGGGCCTGCTCTGAGCTCTGTATCCACAGGAGCAATATCAGAGCAATTTCCAAAATTACACAGGGCACATAGTTTCTAAATCTCCTAGCAGAACAGCCATATTATCCTGAGGACTTGCAATAACAGGAATTATACGCAATTTTCTGATAATGACTCCATTAATGTGAGTCACTGCTGACAATACAATTTGTTAAACATTGCTGGGTTCCTAAATCTTACAGTCTATCACTCTGAAATCCATCATTAACACCACTACCATCATCATGATGATCGTCAGCATCACCGTGATTGTTGTCACCTTCATGGCCTTCATCATCATCATCTGAATAGCTAGGGACCTATTTGAGTTCACCAATATTACCTTTTCTTGATTTCACTAACATTTCAAAGGAAAGAAAAAAATGTGTCTTTAGCTGTTCAAGTATGTTTTGTAGTCAATGTGTTTGAGTCCTTCTTTGGGAAACTAGGACCTCAAATTAATTAAATTTAGGCCAGGTATAGCTTAGCTTTAAATTGCCTTTTATATCAACAGAAACTGCCTTGGCAATTAGGTGTTCAAATGAGTGCCTGTAAATATCCATTATTGTACATTCTAATATACCTAGACATAGAATAGAACCTACAGCTCACGGTCTATCTGATTTACTAATTGGTAGCAGCAACTGCACCTTGTGTTTTGAACCTGAATTAATTAACCAAAACAGATTAAATTGTCTTTGAGGTATTCAAGGGAGTGACACCAAAGGCAGAACTGAATGAGGAAAGGACTATTTAACTTTTTTTAATCACAAAGGTCAGCTTTTTTAATGTAGCAGATCATTAGAAAGTCTTCAAAGGTGGAAGGAAACTAGCAAAACAATCTTAGCTTCCCACAGGTATTTGTAACCTGCTTTTCCTTAGACCAGCTTTTCTTTTGGTGATAAGAGATTTTCCCAGGACACATACTTTGCCTAAAGAATTACATTTACCTACCAGACTTGCTCAATCAACAGAATTTTTTGTTCTGTACATGAAACTAACTTCTGAGATTTTCCTCCTTATTATCCCTGAAGCCACTGCCATGTCCTGATTCTTGCAAGTTCCTGGATTACTGCACTTGCAGCCTATGTAGCCTCACTGCCTCTACTTCCTCCTTCTTCCACCTCAAGGTGAAGAGTAAACCAGACTAACACATCTAAAGTATTTTCACCTCATTATCGTCATGCTCAAGACGATTCCATAGTTTTCTCATTGCCTAGTGAACATAATTATAATCTCTTTTCCTAAATTCTAGGGATTCCAAGCCACACAGTTCCAATAGGTCCCATCCCAGAATACTCCCTTCCATGGGGACATGGATGTGTTTGCAGTGCTCCGATTGGACCAGGCTCTGCCCACCTGGTCACTGCCGAGCTCTGCCTCTGTCTCCCCACGTCCAGCTATCCCCCAACCATTAAAACACACATAGAGACAGAGATAAAAAAGGAAGGGACAGGGGAAGGAAGCAGACAAGATGTTTCTTCCTCTGGAATTGTTTTCTGCTTTTTAATTTTAATCACCAGATTGCCTCCTGATCAATAACTCAATGAGAGAGGGTTAGCTCCTCACAGAAATGTATTCAGAAACTTAAGTTATTATAAAATTGGATCTTCAAATTTTGTTTTCTGAGAGCCAGTTTCAGAAGTGGCCCACTGAAAATTATCTCTGGGTATTTTATAAAATTCCATAGAAGACACTATCCACTATGTTCTTCAATATCGCTGATATATATATA
>NW_016806571.1:510193-544910 GCF_001698545.2 Rhinopithecus bieti
TAAAATCTGTCATAATAAATTGCCTAATTTTTTAAAAGTCTTTCTTAATGACACTGTATTTTATTATTGAATATATTAAATTTGCTTTCTGCTTCAATGGCCAGTTTTTAACCCCAATTTTTTTTTTTTTTTTTTTTTTTTTTTTGGACAGAGCCTCACTCTGTCTCCCAGGCTAGAGTGCAGTGGCACAATCTCAGTCACTGCAGCCTTCACCTCCCGGGTTCAAGCGATTCTCCTGCCTCCACCTCCCGAGTAGCTGGGACTACAGGTGTGTGCCACCATGTCTGGCTAATTTTTTGTATTTGTAGTAGAGACGGAGTTTCACTGTGTTAGGCTGGTCTTGATTCCCTGACCTCGTGATCCGCCCACCTCGGCCTCCCAAAATGCTGGGATTACAGGCGTGAGCACCCAGCCCAGTTTAGCCCAAATTTTATTCTTGTTTCCAGGAACTTCTGTTAACTCAGTTTTTGAAACGATTATCTCCAAAACCCAACTCACTTCTTTCATTACTAGCTCTCCCTGTTATGCCCTTGTTTTAACATTTAGTATTATGCTTGCACTTCTGTAGCCATTTTTAGTCCTTTCTTGACATCTCTATGAGGAATCTACGTGATAAACAACAACAAAAAATCCTCATGCTAACGTTATTGTTTAGTTTTTTTTTTTCTGTGTGACTGCAGGGCAATTTGGTTGTGGTTATTTCTCTTGAAGAACCTAGATCAGACTTACTGAAAAACAACAGTTAAAACAATAGGGGCTTCTTCATAGTAAAAGCACTCAGTCCCCTGCCCTCCTACCTCCTAAGGACTTTGCCTCCTTAGTTGTCCCTCTTTCTCCTGCATAAACAAACTTTTTCCAGTCTTTCTTGAATCTCTTCCAGCAGCACACAATCGAGCACTAGTATTTCCCCATTCCCCCAATAAAAGGCAAATACAAAACTCCTGCTAGATATTAGCCCCCGTCCAGCTACTGCTCAATTTCTCTCAATTTCCTTTCACGGCCATATTGGCTCTGGGTCCTATTCTTCATTCCCAGCACTATCAACACATCCACTTTTGGCTTCCTCCACATCACTGCTGAAATGGTCTCACTAATTACTTCCATATTAAAGAAGTTCTTCGCTATGTCCATCTTATTCAACATCTCAGCATTTGGCCTCTTCTTGAAATATGCATTTTTCTTGTTTCTTCTGACAAAAGCCTCTTCTGGTTTCCCTGCGAACTCACTACACCATCCTTATGAGCCACTTCTGTGGGCTCCTCCTGCTCTGTCTCCCAGTGTGAGGTTTCTTGGATTTCAGTCCTGGATTTCAGTCCTGGATTTCAGTGCTGGATGCTCTTATCTTCACTCTTTATATCCTCTACTCAAACCATTTAAATAATTACCATATATGTATTTACCATTTATGCTGATGAGTTTCAAATTTGTGTCTTCATCTTAGACGATAAGTCTGAGGTTTCAACACACATATTTAACTACCCTCTATTTATTTATTATTTTTTTAATTTTTATGGGTACATAAGATATTTTGATACAGGCATACAATGCATAATTATTACATCAGAGTAAATGTGGTATCCATCACCTCAGGCATCCATCATTTCTTTGTGTTATGAACATTTCAATTTACTCTTATAGTTATTTTTAAATATATAATAAATTTTTGTTGACTGTAATTACTCTGTTGTGCTTTCAAATACTAGATTTTATTCATTCTATCTAACTATATTTTTGTACCCATTAATCATCTCTTAACTACCTTTAGATTCTTTCCTCCTAGTTGTGTGATAGACATCTCAAAGTCAGCCTATCCACAATAAATAAACCCACTGGTTACTGAAACTCTCAGTGGTAATATCTCTTACCATGTTATTCATTTCAACAAACAGTGCCCACTTTCAACCAGATACTCAAGTCATCAGGCTAAGAGTCTGGGTTGGCCCCTCCTTTTCCCTCCCCAACCACATTCCTTCAGTAAATCCTATTAATTACCTTTAAAATATATCTTGAATCTGCTTACTGCTGTGTATTTTGAATGCCAGGTGTTTAATATTAGCACGTGATGCAGGTCATTTATCTTTTCTTCTCTGCACCCAACTGCACACTCCGTCATCTCTTGAATGGAATAGAACCAGTCTCCTATTTTCTTTTATTTTTATTTTAAGTTCTGAGGTACATGTGCAGGATGTACAGGTTTGTTACACAGGTAAATGTGTGCCATGGTGGTTTGCTGCACTTATCAACCCATCATCTAGGTATTAAGCCCAGCATGCCTTAGCTATTTATCCCGATGTTCTCCCCCGACTACCTCTGACAAGCCCCATTGTGTGTTTTTCCTCTCCCTGTGTTCTCATTGTTCATTTCCCACTTCAAGAACATGCGGTGTTTGGCTTTCTGTTCCTGCATTAGTTTGCTGACAATAATGGCTTCCAGTTCCATACATGTCCCTGCAAAGGAGATGATCTCATTCTTTATTATGGCTGCATAGTATCCCATGGTGCATATGTATCACATTTTCTTTATCCAGTATATCATTGATGAGCATTTGCGTTGATTCCATGTCTTTGCTATTGTGAATAGTGCTGCAATAAACATACGTGTGCATGTATCTTTATACGTGCTCTTTTTTGGCTCCCTATGAATTTTAAAATAGTTCTTTCTAATTCTGTGAAGAATGTCAATGGTTGTTTAATGGGAATCTATAAATTACTTTGGGCAGTATGGCCATTTTCACGATATTGATTCTTCCTACTCACAAGCATGGGATGTGTTTTCATTTGTTTGTGTTCTCTATTATTTCCTTGAGCAGTGGTTTGTAGTTCTCCTTGAAGAGGTCCTTCATTTTCCTTGTTAGCTGTATTCCTAGGTATTTTATTCTCTTTGTAGCAATTGTGAATGGGAGTTCATTCGTGATTTGACTCTCTCCTTGTCTGTTGTTGGTGTTTAGAAATGCTTGTGATTTTTTCACATTGATTTTGTATCTTGAGTCTTTGATGGAGTTGCTTATCAGCTTAAGAAGCTTTTGGGCTGAGACGATGGGGTTTTCTACATATAGGATCATGTCATCTGCAAACAAAGACAATTTGACTTCCTGTTTGAATGCCTTTTATTTCTTTCTCTTGCCTTATTTCCCTGGCCAGAACTTCCAATACTACATTGGATAGAAACGGTAAGAGAAGCATTTTTGTCTTGTGCCACTATTCAAGGGGCATGCTTCCAGCTTTTGCCCATTCAGTATGATATTAGCTGTGGGTTTGTTATAAATGGCTCTTATGATTTTGAGGTATGTTCCTTCAATACCTAGTCTATTGAGAGCTTTTAACATGAACAGGTGTTAAATATTATCAAAGGCTTTTTCTGCATCTATTGAGATAATCACGTGGTTTTCATCTTTAGCTCTGTTTATGTGATAAATTGTCTTTATTGATTTGCATATGTTGATCCAGCTTTGCATCCTTTGGATGAAGCTGACTTGATCATGGTGGATAAGATTTTTTATGTGCTGCTGGATTCAGCATGCCAGTATTTTATTGAGGATTTTTGCATTATTGTTCATCAGGGATATTGGCCTGAAGTTTTCTTCATTTGTTGTGTATCTGTCAGGTTTTGGTACCAGGGTGTTGCTGGCCTCATAAAACGAGTTAGGAAGAAGTCTCCCCTTTTCAATTGTCTGGAATAGCTTAAAAAGTAATGATACCACCTCCTCTTTGTACCTCTGGTAGAATTCAGCTATAGGTCTTGGGCTTTTTTTGGGTTGGTAGTCTATTTATTATTGCCTCTATTTCAGGGATATTGGTCTATTCAGGGATTCAAATTCTTTCTGGTTCAGGCTTGGGAGCATGTATGTGTTCAGAAATTCATCCATTTTGTCTAGATTTCCTAGTGTATTTGCATACAGGTGTGTACTGTATTCTCTCATGGTTGTTTGTATTTCTGTGGGGTCAGTGGTGATATCCCCTTTATCATTTCTTATTGTGTATATTTGATTTTTCTCTCCTTTCTTCTTTATTAGTCTAGCTTGCAGTCTATTTTATTAATTTTTTCAAAAAACCAGCTCCTGAATTTGTTGATTTTTTGAAGGGTTTTTGTGTCTCTATCTCCTTCAGTTCCTCTCTGATCTTAGTTATTTCTTGTTTTCTGCTGGCTTTGGAGTTTGTTTGCTCCTGGTTCTCTAGTTCTTTTAGTTATGATGTTAGGATGTAGATTTGAGATCTTTCTAGCTTTTAGATGTTGGCATTTAGTGCTATAAATTTCCCTCTTAGCACTGCTTACACTGCAGCCCAGAAATTCTGGTACATTGTCTCTTTGTTCTCAGTTTCAAAGAACTTCCTGAATTGTGCCTTAATTTCATTATTACCCAGGAGTTATTCAGGAGCAGGTTGTTTAATTTCCATGTAGTCATGTGGTTTTGAGTGAGTTTCTTAATCTTCAGATCTAATTTGTTTGTGTTGTGGCCTGAAAGACTGTTATGATTTCAGTTCTTTTGTGTTTACTGAGAGTGTTTTGCTTCCAATTATGTGATCAGTTTTAGAGTAAGTGCCATGTGGCACCAAGAAGAAAGCATATTCTGTTGTATTGGTGATGAGTTCTGTAGATGTCTATTAGATCCACTTGATGCAGAGCTGAGTTCAAGTTCTAAATATCTTTGTTAATTTTCTATCTCGATGATCTAATATTGACATTGGGGTGTTAAAGTCTCCCACTATTATTGTGTGGGAGTCTAAGTCTGTTTGTAGATCTCTAAGAATATTTTTATGAATCTGGGTGCTCCTGTATTGGAGCGTATTGGTGCATATATATTTAGGATAGTTAGCTCTTCTTGTTGAATTGAACCCTTTACCATTATGTAATGCCCTTGTTTGTCTTTTTAAATCTTTGTTGGTTTAAAGTCTATTTTGTCGGAAATGAGGATTGCAATACCTGCTTTATTTTGCTTTCCATTTGCTTGGTAAAGTTTCCTCCATCCTTTTAGTTTGAGCCTGTGTGTCTTTGCACATGAGATGGGTCTCTTGAATACAGGACATTGAGTCTTGACTATCCAGCTTGCCATTCTGTGGCTTTTAATTGGGGCATTTAGTCCATTTACACTTAAGATTAATATTGTTATATATGAATTTGATCCTGTCATCATGATGCTAGCTGGTTATTTTGCAAACTTGTTAGTGTAGTTGCTTCATAGTGTTATTGGTCTGTGTACTACAGTGTGTTTTGTAGTCACTGGTAATGGTTTTTCCTTTCCATATTTAGGGCTTCCTTCAGGAGCTCTTGCAAGGCAGACCTGGTGGTGACGAATTCACTCAGTATCTGCTTGTCTGTAAAGGATTTTATTTCTCTTTTGCTTATGAAGCTTGGTTTGGCCGGATATAAAATTCTGGTTTGGAAATTCTTTAAGAATGTTGAATATTGACGTGCAATCACTTTTGGCTTGTAGGGTTTCCACTGAGAGGGCTGCTATTAGTCTGATGGGCTTCCCTTTGTAGGTAACCTGGCCTTTCTCTCTGGCTGCCCTTGACATTTTTTCCTTCGTTTCGACCTTGGAGAATCTGATGATTATGGGTCAGGGGTTGATCTTCTCATGGAGTATCTTACTGGGGTTCTCTGGATTTCCTGAATTTGAATGTTGGCCTGTCTTGCTAGGTTGAGGAAGTTCTTCTGGATGATATCCTGAAGTATGTTTTCCAACTTGGTTCCATTCTCCCCATCTCTTTCAGATGTCCCAATCAGTCATAGGTTCAGTCTTTTTACATAATCCTATAGTTCTCAGAGGTTTTGTTTATTCCTATTCATTCTTTTTTTCTCTAATCTTGTCTGCCTGTCTTATTTCAGCAAGATAGTCTTCAAGCTCTGAGACTCTTTCCTCTGCTTGGTCTATTTGGTTATTGATACTTATGGTTGCATTGTGAAGTTCTCATATTGTGTTTTTCAGGTCTATCAGGTCATTTATGTTTCTCTCTAAATTGGTTATTCTGGTTAACAGCTCCTGTACTGTTTTATAATGATTCTTAGCTTCCTTGCATTGGGTTTGAACATACTCCTTTAGCTCAGTGAAGTTTGCTATTACACCCCCTCTGAAGCTTACTTCCACCAGTTCATCCATCTCAGCCTCAGCCCAGTTCTGTACACTTGCTGGAAAAATGTTGCAATCATTTGAAGAAGAGGCACTCTGACTTTTGAGTTTTCAGCATTTTTTCATTGATTGTTTCTCATCTTCATAAGCTTATCTACCTTCAATCTTTGAGGCTGCTGAACTTTGGATGGGGTTTTGTGGGGTGTTTTGTTGTTGTTGTTGCTTTCTGTTTGTTTTCTGTTAAAATAAAACCTCAGACCTCTCTTCCATAAGACTGCTGCAGTTTGCTGGGAGTCCACTACAGACCCTATTCCCCAGGGTCCCCGCCACACATGGAGGTGTCACCAGTGGAGGCTGCAGAACAGCAAAGGTGGCTGTCTGCTCCTTCCTCTGGGAGCTCTGTCCCAGTGGGGGACCAACTTGAGGCTGAGTCTACTGTTTTCTCACCTGAATTGTTGCTCCCCACTTCTATTGTTTTTTATAGAATCTGTGCTTAGTTTCTTTAAAAATAAATAATATGGGCCGGGCACGGTGGCTCAAGCCTGTAATCCCAGCACTTTGGGAGGCCGAGACGGGTGGATCACGAGGTCAGGAGATGGAGACCATCCTGGCTAACCCGGTGAAACCCCGTCTCTACTAAAAAATACAAAAAACTAGCCAGGCTAGGTGGCGGGCACCTGTAGTCCCAGCTACTTGGGAGGCTGAGGCAGGAGAATGGCGTAAACCCGGGAGGCGGAGCTTGCAGTGGGCTGAGATCCGGCCACTGCACTCCAGCCTGGGTGACAGAGCGAGACTCCGTCTCAAACAAACAAAAATAAATAAATAAATAAATAAATAATATGATTCTATATTATTTATTAATAATAAATAAATAATAATTAAACTGTCTGAAATTCTGCAGTGGTTGACTACTGTACCTAAAAATAAAACAAAACACTTTTCTGTACCCTACAAGATAATGATCTGACTCATACCTTCAGCTTCAACCTCAGCTAGCGCCAATATTCATCTTGCTCTCTCTTTCTCNATAAATAAATAATATGATTCTATATTATTTATTAATAATAAATAAATAATAATTAAACTGTCTGAAATTCTGCAGTGGTTGACTACTGTACCTAAAAATAAAACAAAACACTTTTCTGTACCCTACAAGATAATGATCTGACTCATACCTTCAGCTTCAACCTCAGCTAGCGCCAATATTCATCTTGCTCTCTCTTTCTCCTAATAACTAGAAAGTCATTCTTTCAGTATTTAAAATATATCTTACTTTTTCTTATTTGAAGTTTTAAAAATTATTTGCAAATATTATGTAATCTGCATTTAGCCTTACTCCTGATACTATTCACATGATGGATCTTTCTTACCCTTTAGATTCACCTTAAATGTCACTTCATCCAGAATGCCTTCCATGATTGTCCCATATAAAATCCAGTTTCACTCTTTATTTCTAGCCACAGTCTCCTTTTTCTCTCTTTAATGCCACGTTTTAAATGTGTATTATTTTTGGCTTTTCTGTATTTTGTCTCTCCCTGAATTTAATATGAGCTCCAAGAGGGCAGAGACGTTGTCTAGCTTGTACCTCCTTGATTGCACAACAAATTTTCTACTAATATCATTAAGTAAATGGATGAATAAACTACATAAATAAATTTAAAAATGGGCTGGGAGTGGTGGCTCACTCCTGTAATCCCAGCACTTTGGGAGGCCGAGGTGGGCGGATCACCTGAATTTGGGAGTTCGAGACCAGCCTGACCGACATGGAGAAACCCCATCTCTACTAAAAATGCAAAATTAGCTGGGTGTGTTGGTGCACGCCTGTAATCCCAGCTACTCCGGAGGCTGAGGCAGAAGAATCGCTTGAACCTGGGAGGTGGAGGTTGTAGTGAGCTGAGATCCCACCATTGCACTCCAGCCTGGCCAACAAGAGTGAAACTCTGCCTCAAAAAAAAATAATAATAATTTAGAAAATGACTTCCACTTCTACATTTCAGTTTCCGGAGGGAAACCACGGTTAAGACTTGGCTATGTGTCTTTGCCTATATTTTCATTTGAGTCATTAGTTTAATAGAAAGGCTTTCATGCAATGTCTGACTCCCCCTTTCCACTAATCCACATTGTATTTATCATTCAATAATTACTTTCATTTCCAACTTCCCCTGAAGACATTTTGATTTGCCCCAGCCCATTTGCATCTTTCTTGTCTTTGAATTTTCATCCCTTGATAATTATACCACCTACAGTCTCACTGAACAAATGACAGCCAGCTACTGATCACCTATGTGCACACAGTCCTGTGTGAGCAATTTGATTATATTATTTTTATGACTTCCTCAAAAATGCTAAGATATATTGCATATTTTACACAACTAGAATGCCCATGTTCAGCTGGTAGTAATGTAGAAACAGGATCAGCACTTTGGACAGTTTGGTAGATTTTTTAGAAGTTAAACATATACCTATCATGTAATCCAACCATTCTACAACTAGATATTTACCCAAAATATATGAAAATATACATCAACACAAAAATTTGATATGAATCTTCATAGCATCTTTATTTATAATAGCCCCAAACTGGAAATAATTCAAATGGCCATCAATAGGTTTACTACCTTAGTTCATTTGGGCTGCTATAACAAAATGATCTTAGACTGGGTAATTTACAAGTGATAGAAATTTATTGCTCACATCTCTGGGGGCTAGGAAGTCCAAGATCAAGGCACCACAGATTCAATGCCTGTGAGAGCTTTGTCCTGATAAATAGCGCCTTCCTAGTGTCCTCACATGGCAGAAGAGACAAAAAAAAAAAAAAAAAAAAAAAAAAAGGCTCTTTAGGGCCTCATTTATGAGGCCACTAATTCCATTTATGAGGGCTCTGTTCTTATAAACTAATCACTTTCCAGATGCCCCATGTCCCAACACCACTGCACTAGGGATTAAATGTCAACTTATGGATTTTAGGGGATATATTCAGGCCATACCATTTTATCCCTGCCCCTCTCCCCGTGATTCATGTCCTTCTCACATGAAAAAATGCATTAATTCTATCCCAATAGCCCCAAAAGTCTTAACTCATTCTAATAACAACTTAAACACTTAAAGTCCAATAGTTTCATCTAAATACCATCTAAACTGAATGTCAGTGAAACTCAAATTGGTACCCATCTGGAGGCAAATTCTCTTCTAACTCTAAGTCTGTGAAATAAAACAAGTGATGTGTTTCCAAAATACAATGTAGAGACAGGCATAGGATAGACATTCCCACTCCAAAAGGGAGAAACAGGAAAGAAGAAAGGGTAACGAGTTGCAAGTAAGCCCAAAGCTCATAGGGGAAAAAACATTCAATCAAAAAGATTGAGAATAATTGTATTTGACTCCATTTTTTACCTGGGCTGGAGGTTGGGCCTCTAAGGCTTCAGCTAACCTCACCCTCATGGGTACAGCCCTTGCTGCAGCTCTCAGGGGTTGGAGTCCAGCACCTGTGGCTCTCAGGTACTAAACTTGCATGCCAGTGGCTCCAACAGGCTGGGGTCTCAGGGTAGCCCCAACCCAACGGTTCCACTTATGGATATACAAAATGAGCTCTATCTATAAAGTGGAACTCTACTCAGCAATAAAAAGGAATAAAATATGAATACACACAGTTACATTGATTCAACTAAAAAATCATGCTAATTAAATGAAGTCTGACGAAAAAAGTAAGTACTGTAAAACTCTATTAAAATTCTAGAAAGTGAAAATTAATCTATGGCTATTAGAAGTAGAACAATGGTTGTATGGAACCAGGGGTGGAAAAAAATGGTAAATTGAAAAGGGGCCCAAGGAAATTTTGGGTGGTGATGGAAATGTTTTAGTTGTAACATTAGTTTCATTGGGTGTATATTTCACTGGTTTGTGTTTATATATATCTGTCAAAACTTATCAAATTTTAACCTATAATAGGTGCAGCCTATTCTAAATAAATTATATGTCAATAAAGTTGCTCAAAATAAACCCTGAAGCTTTAAGAGTCTGAAGATATTGATTAAGCTTTCATAGCTTCAGAACAGACTTAGAACCACCAATCTTATATTCTTGGCTACTTTAAAGTACTCTATTGAAATTATTGATTATTACATGATATCATTATAATTTTTCGTTGACACTTTCCACAACTGATTGACATAAGATCTAAACTAAACTGCAAACTTTTTCAAATAATGTGAACATGAATCATATTCATATCCCAGGAGCAACACATGTCATGTCAAATGCATGGTATGTATGTGTGTGTAGGTGTGTGTATGCACATTTGATATGATAAGTTAATTGATTACGTACCTATACACTTGACTAATTTTTTTATGAGTGTGGCTAATTGTATTTTTCAAATATGGTTGCAATAATATCTTCCATTCAACCTGTGACCTCTATTAAGACTTGACTTAATTTCCTTCCTCTGTAATCTGGATAGGTTTGCAGCAGTTTCAACCAATAGTCCCACATTATCCAATGGAACTTCCAAGCCTTCATCATAAGAGACAATGTAGCTTCTTCTTTGTCTCCTGAAATATTCACACTTGGGGTTTCAGGCTTCCCTGTGAGAAGTTCATCAGCACTGAGGCTGCTGTGCTATGAAGAAGCCAAGCAATATGTAAAGACCACATGTAAGCGCACTGGTTGGGATTCTCATTATTCAGTTCATCCCAAACCAGGCACCAATCAGCCTACAGATGATTTTAATCACAGGTGTAAGTCATACCCACCATTGTGTCTTCCTATCTGACACCCTAGACAATTTGGGCCAGAGATCAACCATTCCTGCTGAGCCCTGTACTAATTCCTGTCTGTTATTGACTGTATGTTTGTCCTCCCAAGATTCATATGTTGAAATAATATGGAATATGTATATGTATAGCATTAGGAAGTGGGGCCTTTGGACAGTAATTTTTCATGAAGGTGGAGCCTTCTTGTCAGATTAGTGACCCTATAAGAGAGAAACAAGAGTTTACCCCCTCCCTCTTGTCTGTGCGTTGTGAAGTTGCAGTGAGAAGACCACCATCTGCAAACTAGGAATCAGGCCCTCATCAGATACTGGATGTACTAGTTCCCTGATCTTGGACTTTCCAGCTTCCAGAGCTATGAGAAATTAATATCTGCCATTTAAGCTACTGAGTCTATGGTATTCTGTTATAGCAACCCAAACTGACTAAGACACTGTCCTACCAAACCTGTGACCATAACAATCAGTTTAAGCTACCAAGTATATTATTATAGAGTATTACTAACTAGAAGATGAATTTTTGTACCACAAGTGGGGTTCTGCTTTTGTAAAAATCTTAAAGCATATGGTATTGGCTGTAGAACTAGACAGCTGGTATAAGCTGAAAAGCCCTTAAATGTCAGTTATGCAAGTCAGTATGTTAATTTAAAAAAAAAAAGAGATTTGAAGAGATTATTCATAGTCTGGAAGGCCTCAGGTAGGCTGATGGTTAAGGCTGTAAGGACAGAGAGGAAATTGTTATTAGAGAATGGAAAATAAAATGACCCTTGTTCTGTAGTAGAAGAAATTTTAGTAACACTGTCATATGTGCTGATGTGAAGAAATATATTATTTACCTAATTAACTGATGGATTTGGCTAAGAAAAATTTCAGGCAGATTTTGAAAGTACCCTTTGATTTCTTTTATCTGTGTATAAGGGGATATGGTGAGAGAAGAGTGAGAAAAAAAAGAAAAAGCTATTTGTATTTTCAAGCAAAGTTTCAAGAAAATAAAAAGGAGCCAGGACTTGCTGGGTTCAAAACAAAATTATTTCTCACTCCCTGTCTCTTTCATTCAGCAAAAAACTTTTTTCAAAGTAAGAAAGAATCCTAGAGAAAAATAAAATCCGGCATACTATCAGAAATACTTCTTAGGATAAAGATGAAGCCAAAGGTGTAACTTTAAAACCGTCTGTGAAAACCTCAGAAAAATTTAAGGAGATGCTTCATAAGCCTTTCAGATAAATAAACAGTCTTCTAAGGATCTTAAGGACATCACTTGCATAGCCTCTCTGTTAAATGATAGGTTTATAAGAGATCTTAAAGACATTGTTATCACAGCAATCTCATAGGAAGCCCAAGGTAAGAGAACAGCTGATCTTCAAGAGAGGTGGGGACATGTCTTTTATTTGATGGATTCATACATTGAAACATAGAACATCCACAATGCTTTTAATGGCATTTTATCAGTTTGAAGGAAAGGAGACAACAACAGTACAAAACGTGAAGTGGACTTTCAAAACACCATCCTCTCCAACTTTTTACAGGCAGGTAGGATGCAGGAAAGTCTACTTAATAGCAAACACAGACCATTTCTTATGGAAAAAATAGCTTGACCCAGAGGATAAAACAAGGGTTCTCAGAGGGTGAAACCAAAAATTCAAGATATAGAACCAAGAGTTAGAGCCATATCTTCATTACAGTGAGACTGTACCTGAATCAAGGAACAGGCAACCTGTGCCCAGCTGAACTTTGGAACTGCTTTGAACAGGTGACCGCTGTGTGCATCCCATGGAGTGTCTGTAGCAATTATCTAGGCTTGTCCCACCATTGTATTTTAAGTGGGAAACAAAGAAGAATTTTTCTTTTGGGTTCACAGTTCTTTAAATTGAGAGATATGATGTTAAAAGTGCCACACCTCAGAAGGCATATTATTGTATTTAGACCTGATTTAAATGACAAGATCCTGGAGTGAGAGTAAATATGGAAACAGGATGAGACTTGGGGTCTTGAAGGAAGGATGTCAAAGAAAAACACATCCACATATTTGTTAAAGTGGTTAAACAATTTTACTCAGTAACTACTGACAGTAGAGGAAAGAGCTGAGCTCCATTCTGATTTGTGCAAAGTTAACTATGTGTTTTGAAGGGATAATGAGAAAGTATGGAGACTGTGCAAATGGGAGCTCAGGTAAAAATTGTAAAAGGTTGGTCAGCATAAATAGGACCTGTGTCTGCTATCTGGCACTCACTATGCAAATTGGGATTCCATCCTCCCACAGAGACTGGGAGACAGAGGCCTTATCCTTCTTGACAATTACATTCCAAAGAAATGGCTTTCAGTTTCTTTAGAAAGACATTCTGGAATTGTAGGAGCTATTTATATATATCAAAGAGGCTGAGAAGAGACCCACAAATATAAGCCCTTTTAAATAAATGCTCTAAAAAAGGGAGGTCAGGGGTCTTCTCTCAGGTTCTGTCTGGAATAAACTTTAAGTTATGCCTGGATTGAACTTTCTGAGGCAGACATTGTAATGATGGGCTAGAGTCACCCTAGGAACACAGTACCTTGTGTTGCTAGAAGTGACGCTGGGGTTTGGTTATCTCTTAGTCCAGAGGTTTGGATGGTATGTTAGCCCATTCTCACCCTGCTATAAGAACATACCTGAGACTGGGTAATTTATAAAGGAAAGAGTGTTAATTGACTCACAGTTCCACAAGGCTGAGGAAGCTTCAGGAAGCTTACAATCATGGCAGAAGGGGAAGCAAACACATTCTTCTTCACATAGTGGCATAAGAAAAAGTGCAGAGTGAAAGTGGGAACAGCCCCTTATAAAACCATTAGGTCTCATGAGAACTCCCTATCATGAGAACAGCATGGGGGGACTGCCCCCAGGATCTAATTAGCTCCCATAACGTCTCTCCTGCAACACATGGGAATTACAATTCAGATTACAATTCAAGACGAAATTTGGGTGGGACACAGCCAAACCATATTATTTTGCCCCTAACCCCTCCAAAATATCATGTTCTTACATTTCAAAACACAATCATGCCCTTTCAACAGTCCCCCAAAGTCTTAACTCATTTCAGTATTAACCCAAAAGTCCTAATCCAAAGTCTCATCTGAGACAGGACAAGTCCCTTCCACTTATGAGTTGGTATTTAAAAGCAAGTTAGTTATTTCCTAGATATAATGGTGGTACAGGAATTGGGTAAATACACCCATTCCAAATGGGAAAAATTGGCCAATACATAGGGGCTACAGGCCCCAGGAAAGTCTGAAATTCACCAGAGCAGTCAAATCTTAAAGTTCCAAAATGATTTCCATTGACTCCATGTTGTCTCACATCCAGGTCGCACTGACACAAGAGGTGGGCTCCCATGGCTTTGGGCAGCTCTGCCCCTGTGGCTTTGCAGGGTACAGTGCCCCTTCCATCTGCTTTCACGGGCTGGCATTGAATGTCTATGGCTTTTCCAGGTGCATGATGCAAACTTTCAGTGGATCTACTATTCTAGGGTCTGGAGGATGGTGGCCCTCTTCTTACAGCTCTGCCAGGCAGCAGCCCAATAGGGACTCTGTGTGAGGGCTCCAACCCCACATTTCCCTTCTGCACTGCCCTAGCAGATGATCCAGATAAGGGCTCCACACCTGTAACAAACTTCTGCCTGGACATCCAGGTGTTTGCACACATCCTCTGAAATCTAGGTGGAGGTTCCCAAACCTCAATTCTGGTCTTCTGTGCACCTACAGACTCATCATGCCCAGGCTGGAGTGCAGTGGCATGATCTCTGTTCACTGCAACCTCTACCTCCTGGTAGAGGCTTACACTCTCTGAAGCCATGGCCTGAGCTGTTCTTTGGCCCCTTTTAGCTATGGCTGAAGCTGAAGGAGCTAGGACACAGGGCACCAAGTCCTGTGTCTGCACACAGCAGGGGTGCCCTGGGTCCAGCCCAGGGAACCATTTTTTCCTCATAGGCCTCCAGGCCTGTGATGGGAGAGGCTGACATTCCCTGGAGACATGTTCTCCATTGTCTTGTTGATTAACATTGGGCTCCTTGTTACTTGTGCAAATTTCTGCAGCAGGCTTGAACCCCAGAAAATGCTCTGGTTCCTCTTGAATGCTTTGCTGCTTAGAAACTTCTTCCACCAGATACCCTAAATCATCTCTCTCCAGTTCAAAGTTCCACAGATCTCTAGGGCAGGGGCAAAATACTGCCAGTTTCTTTGCTAAAGCATAGCAAAAACCACCTTTATTCCAGTTACCAATAAGTTCCTTATCTCCATCTGAGACCGTCTCAGCCTGGACTTAATTGTCCATATCACTATCAGCGTTTTGGTTAAATCCATTCAACAAGTCTCTAGGAAGTTCCAGAGTTTCCCACATTTTCCTGTCTTTTGAGCCCTCCAAGTCTCTAGGAAGTTCCAAACTTCCTCACATTTTCCTGTCTTCTTCTAAGCCCTCCAAACTATTCCAATCTCTGCCTGTTACCCAGTTCCAAAGTTGCTTCCATATTTTCAGGTATCCTTATAGCAGCACCCTACTCTCTGTGGTACTGATTTAATGTCTGAGTCCATTCTCGCACTGCTATAAGAACATACCCAAGATTGGGTAATTTATAAAAACAAGATGTTTAATTGACTCAGTGCTGCATGGCTGGGGTGTCTCACTTACAATCATGGTGGAAAGAGAAGCAAACATGTCCTTTTCAACATGGTGGCAGGAGAGAGAAATTCAGAGCAAAAGGGGAAGAAGCTGCTTATAAAATCATCAGATCTCATGAAAACTCACTCACTGTCATGAGAACAGCATGGAGGGACCACCCCCATGATCTAATCACCTCTCACCAGGTCCCTCCCTCAAATGTGGGGATTTCAATTTGGATTATAATTCAAGATGAAATTTGGGTGGGGACACAGCCAAACCATATAAGATAGAGTCATTATGTGTGGAGAGTTTTACAGTTTTCAGAGGGTGAATATACTTTCCATGTGAAAATAATAGAAATAATGTATGGCCAGAGGTCAGACAATGGCAATTTTAAAACATAGCCTGCAAATTCTTTAATACTCTACTAACACGAAAGAGATATAATTGCCCTTCTCTAAAATCTGGGTAAACTTGGACTGAGAAATGGAGTATGGCAGAAGTGATGCTATGGACTTCCACGCCCAGCTCATAATAGTCTTTGTTCACTGAAGACATCACACTTGCGTATCTAAGCTTCCACATAAGAAGAAGATAGCCATAATTTCCAGGAGAATGGAGACTGTAAGAGACTATAAGATGATTGTTAGGTACCACTAAGGGACCACTTGAGGTACAGGTCACTCAACAAATATTGGTAGAATAAATTAAAGGTGACTGAATAAATGAATTAATAAATGGGGTCACTTCATAGTGGATAATAGTATCTTTATATTTGAGTAGCAGTTCTGTGAGAATGAAAAGAAATTTAAATATTTAATGATAAATTCCTAAATAGCACATTTAAGACATGACAAGTTAATGAATCTTCAGTTATGTAATGGCCAGTTTAGAAATTTAGGTAATTCTAAAACTATTTAAAATTTTCCTACGAAAAGGAAAAAAGTCAATTTGCTGTGAAGAGAAGAGAAAGATTTTTGAATCAAGATCATCATCATTCTATAAATATTTGTTTTATGAATGAATAACTCACTTTTATTTAGTAGGCACTATGAGCTAAGCCTTTTAAGAAGAGTGTTTTCATGCATCATACACCTAAATGATAGATATTTTTTTAAAAATCTATCATATAAGTAAGAAAATGAATTTAGAAAAAGTGTATTCATTTGTCCAAGAGAAAGGGTTAGGGTTTAAGATGGCTTTTAGTAAGACTTAAAAATTGTTTTATTTCCAAACTCTCAGCATTTTTTTTCTTTTTATTTATTTATTTATTTTTTGAGACAGAGTCTCACTCTGTTGCCCAGTCTGGAGTGCAGTGGCGTGATCTTGGTTCACTGCAACCTCTACCTCCCAGGTTCAAGCAATTCTTCTGCCTCAGCCTCCCAAGTAGCTGGAATTATAGGTGCATGCCACCATACCCAGCAATATTTTTTTTTTTTTTTTGTATTTTTAGTACAGATGGGGTTTTACCATGTGGGTCAGGCTGGTCTTGAACTCCTGATCTCATGATCCGCCCACTTTGGCCTCCCAAAGTGCTTGGGATTACAGACATGAGCCACCGCACCTAGTCAGCATTCTTCTTTTTAAGTATAGCAGTTGTTTTAGTAATGGATAAGTTTAACTTTGAAAACTTACATCCTAAAAAGACAGCATCTTGTTTGGAATTCACTTTCCTCAGATAGTCGCACAGCTTACTCCTGCATCACCTTCAAGCCTACTGAAATATAACCTTCCCAGTGGAATCTTCCTTGAACACTCCATTTTAATTGTACCACTCATTCTTGGCATTCTCATTCTCCCTTACCCTCATCTAATTTTTTTTTTCCATAGCAGCAACCATCTTTTAACACACTATATAATTTACTTACTTGTATTTATTGTGTATCTCACTGCTCTGAAATGTAAAGTGTCCAAAATCAGACATTTCTCTTTTATTCACGGATGTAAAGTGGGACTAGAATAGTGCCTGGCACACAGCAGCATTCATGTTGGGTACATATTTACTGAATGATGAATGCATGCATTGACTATAGTGTATGCTTTGACTGTAATGGTGAACAGAAAGACAAAAACCTCATCCACAAGGAATTTTCCCTTCAGCAGGAAAACACTGAGTAGAGGTTTTGCCATAAGTTTCAGTAGGTTAATTCAGCTTAGCCAGCTGTTTCTCCCTGCTCTTAGGATTAGTAGTTATTGTTTCGTTTATCATCCCCTTTGTCTAATGTTCTTGTTTCTGAGGTCTATTTTTTAACTCTTGTCTACTCCATGATATCTTTTAAAATATTAGTTACATTTAAAAGGAAAATCTCTCTTTCAATGAAGACAAAGTACACGATTAGGGTTACCTTTTAGAATTCTTTCTTTCACCCTCTCTGCACTGTTGCCAAGGCCTCATTTATCTTATGACAGCTAGTATAATTTAAATCTACATTTACAGAGCCAATCCTTGTTCTCGGGGCACTCATCCACCTTCAAACGCCATCAGGACTTACTGGGCCTATGTTTAATCTTGGGACGTTTGTCTGTCCTCCCCTCCCCATTATTACTATTACAGTAATCTCTAGTGAGTGGAAGTATTTCCAGCTTGTAGCTATCACCCTCAAACAGCAAGAAGCAATGCACATAATATAGAAAATTAGATGTGATTGGTTTACTCCAAATATATAAATGCTTATTTCCTTTTGAAACAAAATGCTAATATGAACATTTCAGAGTATATCAAGTTAGTATAAGAGAATAGCCACTTGGGAAGATAAAACTGGAGATGGAGATCAGTTAGACTAAGAGAGCATTTAACGAACTGCAAGTTTTCAGTATAAATTATGATCTCAGTTTTTGCAAAACCTTTGAAAATAAAAAAAAAACTGCTAAGAGTAAAGTTGCATTAGTCAAGCGGAATGCCATATGCATTCTGATTCCTTCTCTGTCCCTTACACACACACACACTTTCTCACACACTTACACAAACACAAAGGCAAACACAGCACACATACAATAACAAGATTACAGAATAAATTTTTTCTTTACTTTTTAGAATTAAAAAAAAATGAATCCCTTTAACTGGTTGGGAGAGTGCAGACTGTGAGATAAAGAGATAGTTAAGTCAGATCCTGGAAAGTACTTTTGGTTGACGNTGTTTTATTTCCAAACTCTCAGCATTTTTTTTCTTTTATTTATTTATTTATTTTTTGAGACAGAGTCTCACTCTGTTGCCCAGTCTGGAGTGCAGTGGCGTGATCTTGGTTCACTGCAACCTCTACCTCCCAGGTTCAAGCAATTCTTCTGCCTCAGCCTCCCAAGTAGCTGGAATTATAGGTGCATGCCACCATACCCAGCAATATTTTTTTTTTTTTTGTATTTTTAGTACAGATGGGGTTTTACCATGTGGGTCAGGCTGGTCTTGAACTCCTGATCTCATGATCCGCCCACTTTGGCCTCCCAAAGTGCTTGGGATTACAGACATGAGCCACCGCACCTAGTCAGCATTCTTCTTTTAAGTATAGCAGTTGTTTTAGTAATGGATAAGTTTAACTTTGAAAACTTACATCCTAAAAGACAGCATCTTGTTTGGAATTCACTTTCCTCAGATAGTCGCACAGCTTACTCCTGCATCACCTTCAAGCCTACTGAAATATAACCTTCCCAGTGGAATCTTCCTTGAACACTCCATTTTAATTGTACCACTCATTCTTGGCATTCTCATTCTCCCTTACCCTCATCTAATTTTTTTTTTCCATAGCAGCAACCATCTTTTAACACACTATATAATTTACTTACTTGTATTTATTGTGTATCTCACTGCTCTGAAATGTAAAGTGTCCAAAATCAGACATTTCTCTTTTATTCACGGATGTAAAGTGGGACTAGAATAGTGCCTGGCACACAGCAGCATTCATGTTGGGTACATATTTACTGAATGATGAATGCATGCATTGACTATAGTGTATGCTTTGACTGTAATGGTGAACAGAAAGACAAAACCTCATCCACAAGGAATTTTCCCTTCAGCAGGAAAACACTGAGTAGAGGTTTTGCCATAAGTTTCAGTAGGTTAATTCAGCTTAGCCAGCTGTTTCTCCCTGCTCTTAGGATTAGTAGTTATTGTTTCGTTTATCATCCCCTTTGTCTAATGTTCTTGTTTCTGAGGTCTATTTTTTAACTCTTGTCTACTCCATGATATCTTTTAAAATATTAGTTACATTTAAAAGGAAAATCTCTCTTTCAATGAAGACAAAGTACACGATTAGGGTTACCTTTTAGAATTCTTTCTTTCACCCTCTCTGCACTGTTGCCAAGGCCTCATTTATCTTATGACAGCTAGTATAATTTAAATCTACATTTACAGAGCCAATCCTTGTTCTCGGGGCACTCATCCACCTTCAAACGCCATCAGGACTTACTGGGCCTATGTTTAATCTTGGGACGTTTGTCTGTCCTCCCCTCCCCATTATTACTATTACAGTAATCTCTAGTGAGTGGAAGTATTTCCAGCTTGTAGCTATCACCCTCAAACAGCAAGAAGCAATGCACATAATATAGAAAATTAGATGTGATTGGTTTACTCCAAATATATAAATGCTTATTTCCTTTTGAAACAAAATGCTAATATGAACATTTCAGAGTATATCAAGTTAGTATAAGAGAATAGCCACTTGGGAAGATAAAACTGGAGATGGAGATCAGTTAGACTAAGAGAGCATTTAACGAACTGCAAGTTTTCAGTATAAATTATGATCTCAGTTTTGCAAAACCTTTGAAAATAAAAAAAAAACTGCTAAGAGTAAAGTTGCATTAGTCAAGCGGAATGCCATATGCATTCTGATTCCTTCTCTGTCCCTTACACACACACACACTTTCTCACACACTTACACAAACACAAAGGCAAACACAGCACACATACAATAACAAGATTACAGAATAAATTTTTTCTTTACTTTTAGAATTAAAAAAAAATGAATCCCTTTAACTGGTTGGGAGAGTGCAGACTGTGAGATAAAGAGATAGTTAAGTCAGATCCTGGAAAGTACTTTTGGTTGACGGTAGTTTAACAATTAGGTATTTTAATCACACAGTTGTATCATATTTCATTATTGTATTTCTATCTAATTACTTTAGTTATTGTTTATCTTACATTATCTAATTTTGTTTTTTTGTTCACTGTGATACTATTTAATAAAAGTGCTGTTATGCACTTTTATTTCTTGTTTTTCAAATAATATATACTGCATTTATTTAATACACTTTCAAAATATATGCCTAAAGGTGACTTTACTCACCTTCATTGTCAGATTCACTTTAGCTTATCTTCTCCAAATACAAATAAAGTTTTCTTTATTAAGTTATGAAAACAAAATAACAAACAAGCAAATAAAATATCATCTGTAAATGTTTGAATGTATGTGCTCAATCTAAAATATTTCAAACCCATAGATAGTAAATGGAGGAAAAATACCAAAATCTACTAATAGAGCAATAATTAAAAAAACTTGAAAAAGAAAAAAGTCACAATGCATAACACTTGGCAATATTTATCCACTTTGACAACAAATATCATTTATAAAATGAAAAATACATTACTTCTATAAAGTGACAAAGTTTGATCATATGTTAAATTAGAATCCAATTTGTACTTGTAGAGTGAAAATCCTAGGTACCTTTTGGAAACAGATACAAAAAAGTTCATTTCTAGTCTTAGTTATTCTTATTTAATTATTTAAAAATTAAATTGTTGGAATAAGACATGGGAAAACTAATGAGAATAAATATTCAAAGAAGAATTCAAATAATACAATATAGTAAATTAATATAAAAGAATAAGCTAAAATGTATTGATTGGTCTAGCATAAATTTTGCATATTCGAAGGTTTAAATGTACATACCTTCAAAGCAATAATTTGCTAGGAAAAAAAATAAGAAAACTGGTATTTCATTCACATTAGTAACAAAAATGTAATATACATAAAAGTAGCTTTAATAAGAGATGGGTGAGAACTCTATATATACAACTGTAAAATAAAATTGCGAGTAAACCTTGATCCAAATTACTGGAGCAGTCATGTTATTTAATGTAAAAATGGAGAATATCTTTGTATTTTGCCTGAATTCCTTTATGAACTTACAAGGCTGAGAACTCTTAAGAATTGCATGTAATTATGATGATCAGTTCCCTAGTTTTTGTTCTGTTTCCTTTAAGATTTTGTATTATTCACAAGCTAGACACCCACAGTCTTTTCTCCATGACCTGTTTGTCATTTTCCTTTCTTTATTCTTTCTATTGTTTTTCTGCATTTCTTATTGTACATTTTAATAATTTCAACAATTATTTTAATTTTACTTTTGCATATTTTTCATTTGTAAAGATGTATTCATTGCCTTCTCTTGTTTAAAGCCAAAGTGCTCCTTTGTTTCTTTAAAATAGATTTCATAGGATCTCTCTTCTTTTGTATACAGTGTGAAAATCTTTTCAAGTCAAGTTTAGCCCTGATTGTTCTTGAATTGTATTCTTTTGTGCTGCAAAATGTTTTCTTGTTTCCAAATTCATTTGAAGTTTGAATTTGCACAGATATCCTTGGTTATATTCTGTTATTCTGTAATGTTTTTGTTTGTTTGCACCAGGTGATGCTGACACTAATGCAGTTTAATGTCAGTAGGCTGCTGATATTTTAGAAATCCTTTATTATCTTTGCCAGATTTTCCTAAATCTTATTCTAACCAAGGTCGCAGCTCAGTTGGCAGGGAGTTCAAGCCCACTGCTAAGACTGTCACTCAGGCTACAGACATAGTACGTACTAATGACAAATTCACCGTAGGTTTATCAGGGGATAGTTGGACAATGTAGTGCGAAGTGAAGATCCTAGCTAAGAAGTTGGTCATAAATAATTCATTAACTAGATATACTTCAAAATTTATGCAAGTTAAAATTCAGGAATATTTGAATGATAATACTAGCAGAGAAAATTCAGTGACAATTGTTTTGCTTAAAAAGATGAAGTCATATAAAAGGAAAATAAGAGAGAGAGAAAGAAGAAGATTAAAACATAAGGTTTAGAGGTGCCTAACAAACTGAGCAGAATGTACAAATAATAGCAAAACACAAAATCAGTTACTAAATCTGATGAATATAAAAATAGAAATCTCAGATACGAAAAACAAATATGGCTTTGAATGCAGGAATGGTGCCAGGAGAGTACTAGCATACCAATTAAGAAAACAATGTCTTTCTGGAATGTGATAAAAATAAGATACCTAAACCCAAATCATTTTAAAGAAGAGATAAGAGATTGTGACGCTGCCTTGTGCATTATCACAGCATACTCACAATATAATTTCAAGATAACATTTTTTAAACAAAATATCCAATAACTAGTGGGTAGTATACAAAAACCTACCAACAAGGAATCATAATGAGGACATGACTATTTAATTTCATCAAAATCATTATCATTTTTGCCCTAATGAATTACTGTACTCAGCCCAGATGGTTCCTGCAAAAATAGAAGGAGACAGATAAAGAGAAACAAAGGAAGCCTACTTTTGTAGAAACCAATTAATGAACAATGTCAATTAGTAAAGTGAGCAAATACATAAGTTAATAGATATTAAACAGCTCTAAGCTACCTGTCATTCAGGTACAATTATAGGATGTACCATAGTTAGATGATATTACCTTCACCTTGTTGTAGTAAAACTTTTTAATTTATTTCTTCTCATACTATCATTACCTAAGCTTTCATAGCACCATGACTGATACTGTTTTTTGTTCTCTATAGGATTTTTAATTTTTTAAAATAATCACTTGTTCTTATCTCCATGAGGACCTTCAAGGAATAACTGAGAGAAGAGAAAGATCCCCTAAAATGGTAATTATGCCCATTTGTCCTTTACCTGTGACAGTATTTCATTATAATCTGTTTTATTCACTAATAAACTCAATAATAAAATGAGTATAGAAGAAAAATGCCCTTGGATTGGGTGGTTGCGTGCCATCTGGAGAATGCAATGTAGAGGACTAATGTTTTTGTGAAATTTGTACAACGTGGCTATAATGATATTCCCTTTTCTCTATGTTCTATGCATATTCAGTTATTAAAATCATTCTCAAATCATTTAATAAGTTGGTTGTTTCAAGTGGCACCAATTCAAAATCCTAGGCATCACTTGAAGTAGCGCTGAACAAGTCCTAGGAATGATACAGGAGATTAGATGACCTGGCTACATGACCTAGGTTCCCTGGTGTCTTATATAGTCTGCGCCATACATGCATTCAACTGATGCTATGGGACACCTTTTTAAAACCCAAAGCAGAATATGAGCAACAGTGCAGTCAGGGATTACAGTGTGCTACTCCTCAAAGCCTCATGGCAGAAGAAGATTTTTATCAATGTTAACATATTTTGGGGGGCACAAAGCCCCATTGCTTTCCAACTATCTCTTTCTCCTTTTTGTTGATGACTTAAATTCCAACATTAAGAGCTTCACCTACTCTTTAATCTTGACTGAACATGATTTGGAATTTTAATTTCGTTTTGAATAATAGTGTTTGGCTTCCAACACAATTCCAATGGCATTCAATTTCAAACCCATTCCTGATTTTTTTTGACTTTACTCCTTTCATTTAGGTACTGTGATTTTATATTGCTTTTTCTTTTATACCTATTTGTTTAGGCTACCATATCATACCTGGGTGGATGATGTCCTCATTTTTATGTATGCTTTTCATCCTTCTTTTCCTCACAAAATTGGTCCACTAAACAAAAACCTTAATTTTAGTAAATTATTATCAAAAAATAATACACACCCACACACTCATTTTCCAAAACTACTTAATTTAGTGGCATGAGATTAGGTTGAATCATTTTAGGAAATAGTTTCAACATTTATGAGGTTCTGTAACTGTAATTGAACTATATAATTTTTATTTAGTTGATATATATTGCTTGTATTTTGCTTTAAAGAAGACAAGATTTGCAATGCTTTCAAGAGAGAATATATAAATAAAACACTGATTTTTAGCTTATAATTGGTTTGAAGTTTTTAGCATTTAGTTTCAAAATAACATTGGCTTTGGTAGGCTGTTTGTTTGGATTTTATACATTTTATTATATTGTTCCATCAAAGAGTTTTCAAGTTGGCATATTATGTACTTCCCAGAGTGAATAGATTTATCTTTTTTTCCTAAAAGGGACCGGGAAGGACAATTTGAAGGATTTAAGTTCTTAATGGGTGAAAAGGAAGCACATTAAGGAGTGAAGGGGGCATAAAAAACTGAGGTTTAGAAAACTGAAGGAGAGCAAATGGAATGGGCTTCCTATTTGTGTGGAAGCCCAGGACACCTGAGAATCATCACATCTCAGTCTATTCCCTCTCTTGAAAATTCCTCTACTTCCCTTCTTGGTTTAATCCTCATTATTCTATTTTAATGTTTTTGTTTTTAATTATCGTGGATACATAGTAGTTGCACTTATTTATGGGATGCATGAGATATTTTGATATAAGCTAACAATGCGTAATGGTCAACTCAGGGTAATTGGAATATTCATCACTTCAAGCATTTACCATTTCTTTGTGTTAGGAACATTTCAATTCTACTCTTTCAGTTATTTTGAGATATACAATAAATTACTTTTAACCATAGTCACTCTATTGTGCTGCCACACTAGATCTTATTCCTTCTAATTGTATGTTTGTACCCATTAACCATATTCTCTTTATCCACTGTCCCTACTTCCCTTCCCAATCACTGGTAGCCATCACTCTACTCTCTAACTCCATGAGTTCAATTATCCTTAAGCTCCCACATATGAATGAGAAGATGTGATATTTGACTTTCCGCGACTGTCCTATTTCACTTAATGTAATATCCCCCAATTGTACCCATATTGTTGTAAATGACAAAATTTCATTGTATTATGGCTTAGTAGTATTCCGTGGTGATATATTCTGAAAGATACCACATTTTCTTCATCCATTCATTTGTTGATGGTCACAAGTTGATTCCATGTCTTTGCTATTATGAATAGTGCTGCAGTAAACATGGGAGTGCAGATATTTTTTTGAGGTACTGATTTCTTTTTTTTTTTTTTTTGGATATCTACCCAGCAATGAGATTGCTGGATCATATGGTAGATTTATTTTTAGATTTTTTGGTGAACCTTCATACTGTTTTCCATAGTGGCTGTACATTCCCACCAGTAGAGTATAAGGGCTCCCCTTTCTCTGCCTCCTCACCAGCATCCATTATTATCTTTTTAAAAAAAATTTTTTTTGAGACAGGGTCTCATTCTGTTGCCCAGGCTGGAGTGCAGCGGTGTGATCACAACTCACTAAAGCCTTGACCTCCTGAGCTCAAACAATCCTCTCATTTCAGCCTTTAGAGCAGCTGAGACCATAAGTGTGTGCCACCATGTCTGGCTAATTAAAAGAATTTTTTTCTGTAAAGACAGGGTCTCACTATGTTGTCCAGGCTGGTCTCAAACTCCTGGGCTCAAGTGATTCTCCTGCCTCGGCCTTCCAAAGTGCTAAGATGATAGGAGTGAACCACTGTGCCCAGCCTGTTGCCTGTCTTTATTCTAACAGATCTGGTTTAAATGTGACATCTTGTATCAAATCTTCCTTGACTCCCCTTTCTCCTCCAAACAGGCTCAATCTTTCACCTGCATGCATTGAATCTGATTGACTGCAGTAAAACACGGTCAGAACTTACTCCCATAGAGATGATGCTGTACTTTATTCAGCTGTGCATGTTTTTACTTCTCTGACTTAAGGAGGATGGGGAAGGAACTAACACACATTGAGCACTCATTAACTGTCAGGCAACATAATGATGAACATTGCATATTGCTCTTTCACAAGTCTTGTGAATTAAGTTAGGGACTTCCATTAGATTTTATACCACCCTGCATTTACTTTATAATCATTTGTAAAAATACATTAATTTGGAGATTATTTTCAGTCTATCTTCTCTGCTAAACTCTGGGAGAGCATGCACTGTGTTTTGGTTACCTTCCTAGTGTCCAGCACTAGGGCTAGTACCTAAAAACTAATCAATAAATATCTGTTGAATGAATGAGTTAATCAATAAAAATGTATTTTATGCCTATTTTGTAAATGGGGAAACCCAGTCTCAATAAAAGTAAATAATTCAAGGTCACTTAGTGAGTAGGCACAAACTATGACCAGGCTGACAACTATTGATCCCTATTCCAGTCAAATTTCAACCAGACTTCCTGGCATTTAACAACACAGGCTGAGGGATAGGCAGGAAGTTCTTGAAACAGAGCAGAGTGAAGTCAAATATTTACCATCCATTTAAGTTACATCAGAAACACATTACTCCATCATCTGTGTTTTTCATTCAGCAAATACTTATTATGCATGTATCTTCCTACTTTTGTTATACTGATTCTGATTCCATCAGCTACCATTGGCCTAGGAATTCAGCATGACCTTGCAATTACAACAGGCATCTCTTTAAATCCCCGTGTTTAGAAACCATTGATTTCCTCTTGAGATTTATTCTCCTGATTTTCCATGAGAGGTAATGTTGATTTTTCTATGTGTTTACCAAAAACTGTATTTCCAGAATTTCCTTAAATGTAGTTGTGGTCCTGAGACCAAGTTGTGTAAGATATACATAAAAATGTTACATGAGACTTCTGGGAGGTTCCGTTAGAGGGAGATGGTGGGCTGTTCTTTCTCTCTTTGTCTGTCCTGCTGTGGATGTGGTCTTGAGCTCTGGTGTCCATCTTGGATCTCAGGACAAATGCCAAAGCCTAGTGCATCACTGGAGTCAGTTTAAGTACATACTGCCAACTGTGCTCATCCTGGATTACTTCTTATCTTCTTTTATTTAAGAGAAAAATCAGTGACATCTTTTGTCACTGTTGTTTTCTGGGACTGTTTTACTTGCAGCCAAATGTAACCCTAACTGATACCCATCTTAAGAGGAATAAAGATATGTAAACATTAACAAGTCTACTGGCTTCAGGAGACAGCAAAAGAGAAATCTCATATGCCAATAAAATAAGTCTTTCAAATGGGCAAGTAATTTTAAGGAAAAATTAGCTACAAATATGGTCCATAAAATAAAAAAGTCCAAAAAATATAATATAGTCATAAAAATATTAGCCAAAACAAATCTGAAACATGAAACATTTTCATTTCTATTTAAGATCATTGATTCCATCTTTCAGTGTAGCATAAATGATGCATTATGAAAATTACCTCATAAGTAAATATAAAAGTTAAGAAAAAAACAAATTTAAAACTCAAATTGAAAGTACAGTATAGGAAATCCTATTAGAGGATTCTAAGGCAATATGGAGTAAAATATTTTTGAAAATGCAAAGGAGAATGTAACCTTTGATTTTAAAGAACAATATCATGTGATTATGCATGTTCTCCTGCATAACATAAGCATATTGTCTTGAAGGGATCAAGGAGATTGACAGTTAAATTGTATTTATATTTTTTCACTCTTACTGCTTCCAATTCAAAAGACTACAATACCACTGAGCCTGCCCCAGAGAAAATGATCACACCATCACAATTGTCTGCAAAGCAGGCCTCAAAAAGTGCATCCCTGGGGCAGGCTGAGGCAATTGGGGTAAATTCTGCCAGCGCCATCTTTTGAGGGAAACTTCCATCAGAGCTAAACCATAAATGGAGACATCATAAAGAAACTGCATCTCTTGAATTTGGTTGCCTACACTGTCAAGATTTCAGAAGCTATGCACCTACTTACTTGTAGCTGCCTGCAGGATTCTTAGGAAGGTAAATGTGCTTCTTCCTCAATGTCATCTGACTCTTGTTCATACTTCATGTCCATTTTAATAGTTCAAAATATATGCAACATCTTACCTTGATGGTTCTCCTTGCCAAATTGTTTTCTTATAGTGCTGTTTTTTTTTTTTTCCTGAAAATATTAGCTTAGTTGATTCAAAATACATTTATCAAGGGCCTACTATATGCCAGGTGCTACACTAGGTACTAGGTAGAATCTTTCAGGTCTGTACAGTCTCAGCAATCCTGAGAAGGAATTCAATATTTGATCCTGTCTTAAAGAACAGTTTATACAATGTTCAACACTCTTCTTCTTAATATTTTTTTGGGGGGGAGGGAGAATTACATTTAAGTATGAGAGCCTCTGATGCACCATTGGATAGATGAGAGAATATTTGTCCATGTCCATAACGCTTTCAGGGAATATTCTCACGAAAAAAAAAAAAAAAAAAAAAAAGAATCAGGAGTGTCTCACATTATAACAAATGGTGAAATAGGGGAAGGAGAACAGTGGGTAATATTAGGAATAAGATCACCCCATCTGCTTAGGAGACTTCAGAGAAGAGTTGTTGAAGCAGAGACTAACATCAGACCAGATCACTAGTTAATTGGTGTAATAGTGCTCTTCAGTGAATTATGTGATTCTCTAGTCGACTGAGACCAACAACTTGTGCTTCTATTTCAACAAGAAATTTAAATGTTAAAGTAAGAAAAAGGATTAAATTTAAAGTCTTCCCAATGAGAAGGGAAAAAAGTATTTTTCCACTTTCATGAATGTAATGCTGGATGCTTAGTTTCAAAATGTTAATTTGCTTTTTCATAATATACTTAGTAATTAGTGAACAAAACTATAATGTACTGTGGGTATGATTTAAAGGCTTAAATGACAGACTCTAACTACAATAATTTCAGTTCTGATGTGTTGTTAAATAACAATATATTCTAAATGAGTAAACTTGGAGTAACTAAGCCAATGGGGACTATTGGCCACCTGATAATTAAACTTGATCTAACATGGACATCAAAACCAATTAGATGTACTAAGCAGAAAGACAGGTCAACTCCTCAGAGAGATGAAATGAACTTGGACAGATGGACAGAATGCAAATCATGCAGATTTCTTAATGAAGGAGAAATGAAATGCAATTTGAAGGCTTATGAAAAATCTGGATTGCTATTCCTAGAGTACAAATCACTGAAAAAAAATAAGGTTGAAACTAGATGGATTGCCACATTTCCAACCACCATGAAACCATTGCCCTAGAGAATTTAGATTTTCAAGTCTTTTAGGCAATGAGGTTCAGGACAAAATGACTTTTGTGGTATCTTGGTATTAGTTTGCTAGGGAGGCCATAACAAAGTGCCTCATGCTGGGGGGACTTTAGCAACAGAAATTTATTTCCTCACAGCTCTGGAGGGTAAGAGTTCAAGACCAAGGCATCACCAGATTGGTTTCTTCTGAAGCCCTCTCTCCTTGGATTGCATATTGCTGTCTTCTTCTGGTTTTCACATGGCCTTTTCTCTGTGCCTGTGCATCTCTGCTGTCTCTTCCTCTTCTTAGAAGGCCACTATTCATATTGGATTAGGGCCCACCCCAACAGCTTTATTTCACCTTAATTCCTTCTGTAAAGACTCTATCTCCAAATAGTCCTATTTCAAGGTACTAGGAATTAGGCTTCATCACATGAATTTTGGGAGTCCACAACAATATATATTGCACAATTTAGACACAATTTAGAGAACAAAAACATCAAAATATGGAAATGAATAGAGAGAAAATCAGCTGAGTACCTTACCAGAGGGAGGTTTTGATCTGTTGGTAGAGTGACCAACCATCCTGGTTTTCCAGGAACTATCCTGGTTTTAGCACTGAAAGTCTCATATCCTGTCCTCAGATGACAATGGTTGGTCACTCAGTGTCATATGCTGGATACTCTACAAGTATAGTTAAGTGTAGGAATGTGTTTAGTGACCCAAGGAATTATGGTGGTATGATAAACAAATCATTGTGTCCTTTAAAATTTTGTTAGGAGTGTAAATTGTACTCCAGCCAGCAGGCCTCCATATGAGTATGGAGGTGAATCTGGGAAGGTCTCACATCATTGGAAAGTTAACAGATCTACAGTTTGTATAAGGGTGGTGCCTTCTTAGTGGCCAGCAAGTCTCTCTCAAATGTCCCTCAATGACAGATTTTATCACTTAAATGTAACTTCTTTTCTTTCTTCTTAGGTTTTATTTAGGGAGAAGAATATTTTTTCCCCAAATTCCAGGATTATATTTAGGGTAATCTTAAGTCCTATTTTTCCTGAGACAGTCTCATTTTACCTATTGTTTCAGAATAATTTTTAGTAAACACTCCTTAAATTCTCCAGAAGTCCTTGTTTGTGAGATACATTATATGGTCACCCAACTTCTGTTGCTCCAAGTTCTTCTGGCTCCATACACTTCTCTGCTTTTCTCCTCCTGTGACACAGCAGCTTCTCCACTAGCCATTCACAGGCATAAAGATTCCTCCAGTCCCTGTGTGACTCTTCTCTTCACTGTCTGATCAGAGCAATGGAGATGGGACTCATTTATTTTGTTTTAGATCCCCCTACTTGACCAGATCTTCTATTTTGATAACAAAAGAGAAAGTATAATTTTTCCCTCAGCAAAGAATCAGGGCACAGAAGCTTATACATTAGGGAGAAAATTAGAGAGTTTAAAACAATGCAAATAAATCACATGTGTGTGCAACATACTTTTAGTAATCATGAAATCTCAAGGGATTTCAGGAATCATAAAGGTGAATCTTCTCCTTTTGCCAAGGAATCAACTGAGGCTTACACAGAGGAAGAGATTTGTCATAGAGTATAACATAATTTGACCTAGTTAGAAAAAGATTCCTGACCACCAATGAATTTGATATTTCCGTTACCCAAGTCAGGGATTTTTACCACATGAGAAGAATATGATAACTGTTTTCTTATAATAGCTTTTCTGGGCTTCTTTGTGTCTTCAAATAACATATTTGTTTTTCTAAATGCAATTCTATTTGGTGCATCTTAGAAAAAGTATAAAATAGATGTAAGCCAAAGAAATTTAAAAATTTGTAAGTCCACTCCTCAGAAGTGATCATGGAATTATTACCTTCCATTATGATTCCAGTTTAGTGCATGTAATCATGTGTATGTGGAAGCATAAATGTATGCATCTCCCTCTGTCTGTGATACACATTGAGATTGCTCCACCTTATGATATACGTTAACTATACCTTTAAATCTAAATATATATTATGAGCACATTTAGCCAACCATGATGTTACCTTTGAAGATTTAATTGATTTTTCTTTTTCTGTTGTTGCTATTATAAAAAAAAATGTTGCCAGAAAACTCTGTGTGATAGTGTTTGTAAATTATTACTTATATCTGTGCTGCTAGTTACCTGAAGTGAAAAATTACTAATCAGAAGTCTGCACATTCTTAGTCCTTTTTAAAATGCTTTGCATATGGCTGCTCAGGAAGGTTGTGCCAATTTATACACCTGCAGCACTGTGGAAGCATTTCTGTTTTCCTCCAACCCTTGACAACACTGGCAGTTCTCTTTTTATAGTTTCTGCCAGCTTGATAGAGAAAAATAGTGTATTCTGGTTGTAATTTGCATTCACTTCATTATGATTATACTTGTGCAGTTTTTACATGTTCATAGGCCTTTTGTGAAGTGTCTGTTTCTAATTTTTAACCTTTTCAGTTCTTTTGATTTGTTGTTTATCTTATCATACAGCAATAGATCTTTATAATAACACAATAATGTATTAACATCATCACTGCTTGATATGTGTTGTAAATACATTTAATATTTTTACATTTCATTTTAATGATTTTTTAAACTTGAAGTATTAAAAAATGTTGTTCTGTTATGTCTTATTTCACTTATTTTCTGCACCCTAAATATTATAGAAATACTCATTCTTATATGAGTAAGTCCATTTTATTAATTGATTCATTCATTTTACATTTATATATGCCTCCAGCTAGAAATTTGCATGTGAAAAGTGTGAGGTAGGGATGTTATTTTATTTCTTTTTATAAACAATTAGCTGTTTATGTCAATGATAATCATTGAAAACCCACCTTTTCTATTTGAAATAGCTCTTTACCATATTACTTCCGATACTAAAACACCACAATGCATTTTAATATATGTTGCAACAAATTTCAGTATACTGCAGACTTTACTTTTAAGAAATGATGTTGGATATTACTTAATGCTCTTTCTTCTTGATGAAATTTTTAATCACTTTATTATCTCCCAATATTAAATCAAGTAGAATTTTGAATAAATTTTAACTTAAGAAAATTAAGTTGGGGAGAGGTAAAACCATGTCTATCTTTAAACAAGAACTTTGTATGACTCTTCATTTTCCCATGTATGTGTGTGTGTGTGTGTGTGTGTGTTCCTTAGTAAGCTTCTGAAGGGTGCATTAATATTATTGTTTAAGCCACTAATATCTTGACATAACATATAGTGAATCCAACTATTTTTCAGTTGATTATCTCACATTGTATAGGTCAGCAATCATATTACTTAAAATTATTGAAATTTGGTTTTAATTTTCTTGTGTTATTTTCTTTCCACTTCCCTGGAAAATTTATAACATTATAAAATAATAATAGTGATAGGAAGCACTCCTTATAACATAATTTAATGTATATGAAGGCCTCTATTGTGATATTTGCTGCTGATATCAGTTATATATATATTTTCATGTTAATTACTTTCTGCTTTAATTTTACTTACAGGATTTTTTAAAGTTTAGAAGTGAATTTTGATTTTTATCAAACACCCTTTAGTGTTCTGCAAGATAATATTGTAGTTCTTAGTCTACCAATTAGAGTAATAAAATATATTAGACCTTTTTTTTACTTTGTATCATCCTTTCTTGCTCAGAATAATTTTGCATAATTATAGATTATAATTTCTGAACTTTTATGTATAAAAATATACATATGTTACATTTACGTCCATCTATGTTAATAAAGTAGGTTGTTTCATAAACACACACACACATTGTCCAGTTTTTGTAACTTCTAAAATCGGTCAGGATATTTTCCCCAAACCTAGGTTCTTTAATTGTTATCTGCAATTATCTTTTTCTCAGATGATTGATAGAACATGCTTATGATATCAATCAAGTCAGTATCTATTTGATTGGTAGTTCTTGAACATGTTTTTCCATTTCAGGAAGGGTAGGCTAATATATTTAAATGGCTTAATGCAATAATCATGTAATCATCATTCTAGCCACTGTCTCATACAGCATGTTGAGATGGAAGGATTTTGTTTCACTCAGGCATTCCCACTTCCACCTTCCTTTCATTTTGTGGATTAGTCCTCCTGTAGGCCTTGCACAGGTGAAGATCCTGGCTGCATCTACTTAATTTGACAGGCAATGGGGAGCTCTTGAATATTTGTGTGCAGAAGGCTGGAGGTCACAGATGTATGATATACTTAGTAAGTGTTGGGAGAAGAAAGAAGGGAGATCTATCAGAAAAGAGGGAACAAGGGAAGGAGGAAACAGGAGATCTACTCCATTAGGCTAGCACGCGGAAGAGGACGGAGAACTGCGGTGGGAGGTCAGACGGACCACGCTGTAAGTAATGCACAGCCTTTCTGCTCATATATATATCTGTCATCAGAAAGAAGAGGAAACTAGATATTTCTATACTCCGATAGTCTCTGGCAAATGAATTAATTTTAATCATTTTTTTGTTATGAAATTGTGTAATTCTTTAAAGTTTTATAGTTATTGGCAGATAGCTACACAGATTTTTTTATTCGCTATTCTCCATCTATGGTTAAATCATTTCCTTGCCTTCTTCAGTCCCATCTTTCCTTTCTGCCTGCTTTTCTCCCTCCCTTTTCTGTTTCCTTGTTCCCTCCTCTCTGATAGATCTTTCTTTCTTCTCCCAACACTTACTAAGGATATCATAGGTCCGTGACTTCAAAGAGCCACAAAGACTGTCTTATTTCTTGTGCCTACCCACTGTCTAGCACTGTGCCCTTCTCAATTTAGGTACTCACTAAATTGCCAGATTGGACTTAAATTGAATCAGCTATTTCCTGGGTTGCTCTAATGGCCTCCAAATTGTTTACTCAATCTCCAGTAATATATCCAATATCCCACACACACTGCCAGATTCATTTTCCTGCTATACAACCCGGACAACCTCTAGCCCTCTGCACACAAATATTCAAGAGCTCCCCATTGCCTGTCAAATTAAATAAATGCAGCCAGGATCTTCACCTGTGCAAGATCCCTCTATTCTCAGGTGCTAGATCTTATTTCTCATCACTCAGGCATACTTGCTTTGTATTTTTACCAATCGCAAGCCCCATTATAATACTTTACTTACATATGCGTTGTTTTTTTTTTTTTTTTTTTTTTTTTTTTTTTTTTTTTTTTTTTTTTTTAATTTTTTTTTTTTTTTCTTTT